>NC_079197.1:144974854-145274854 GCF_029499605.1 Hyla sarda | reverse complement strand
TAGACGAGCTAAGCAGGTCACATGGTTAGAGAAGCAGTGAATATAGATGAGGGAGGTGTGCATGCCTCAGTCAATCAGGGGAAATCACAACTGGCACACTTAAGAGAAGGGAGTGTGATGTTACAAAGTAACCTGTTGGGCCCCTAAAACACGGTCATCATGTGTTATAGGAACTAATAGACTTCCTGCCTGGAGGGAAAGCTGAGAGAAACAGGGTGTGTGCTCAGTAAAAATGTATTACTTTAAAGGGGTACTCAAGCAGCAAAAATGTTTTGCCAAATCAACTGGTGTCAGAAAGTTAAACAGATTTGTAAGTTACTGCTATTTGAAAATCTTAATCCTTCCATTATTCAGCTATTTTATAGTACAGAGAAAGTTGTGTAGTTCTTTATAGCCTGACCACAGTGCTCTCTGCTGCCACCTCTGTCCATTTCAGGAACTGTTCAAAGCAGGAGAGGTTTGCTATGGGGATTTGCTTCTTCTCTGGATAGGTTTTGACATAGACAGAGGTGTCAGCAGAGAGAACTGTGGTCAGACTGGAAAGAACTACACAACTTTCTCTGTAGTATACAGCAACTGATAAGTAATGAAAAGATAAAAAAATTTAAATAGATGTAATTGACAAATCTGTATAACTTGATTCGAAGCCATTTGTTTCCCATCTCAGTAACCTTTTAACATGTGCAGCTATATAAAGGTAATTTCATATGGATGGAATTCTCCTTTAATTTCTAGATACTAGCCAAATCTCAGTCCAGCCAAGGTTTTTCACCTCTTCTTAATGCTATGTCTTTCTAGGCTTCCCCCTCTTCTTTTTTAAACACCCTGATAATCTTCAACCCTTTAAAGGGGTACTCCACTGGAAAACATTTTTTTTTTTTAAAATCAACTGGTGCCAGAAAGTTAAACAGATTTGCAAATTACTTCTATTAAAAATATTAATCCTTCCAGTACTTATCAGCTGCTGTATGAATCACAGGAAGTTCTTTTATTTTTAAATTACCTTTCTGTCGAACCACAGTGCTCTCTATAGACACCTCTGTCTCAGGAACTGTCCAGAGCAGGATAGGTTTGCTAGGGGGATTTGCTCCTACTCTGAACAGTTCCTAAAATGGACAGACGTGTCAATAGAGAGCACAGAAAGGAAATTCAAAATGAAAATAACTTCCTGTGGATCATACAGCAGCTGATAAGTACTGGAAGGATAAAGATATTTTAATAGAAGTAATTTGCAAAACTGTTTGACTTTGTGGCACCAGTTGATTTAAAAAATTTTTTTTTTCCAGTGGAGTACCCCTTTAAATTCATCCTAAAAGTTCCCCTTTTTAGACATATGAAGTTCTCTTCAACCACTATTCTAGCTCTAACACCATCAATAACCAGAATGAGCATAGTTCTTACAAACCTAAATTTATCTTTCACAGCTCCCAACTCTCATTCCTCATCCCAGTGATTACTTATTGTATATCCTAAACATTTCTTAAATTAAAAGGGAAAAAAGACAGTTAAACTACAGACTTGGTAGAAAGGTTTTCACTTAATATATTATTTGAAAGTTATTGCAATACTGGGAATACTGGGTACTGTGACAATTCTTATACCCTGTGAGTCTCCTTGAAACTGGTCAGGATTTCTCCAGAAGACAGCAGAAAGACCTTCTATGGGTAAAACAACAAATCTTGATTAGAATATAAAAGTATTAAATCCTTTATCCTTTCCTACACTAAGCTTCTTTGATAGTTGTAATAATTGTTATCTGGGAGTGGAAATATTTTTCAAATGCTCCCCAATAGTAACAGGGTTGGGAATTATTGCTTTATCCTTTAATCCCATTAGACTGTAAGATACAATGGGTAGGGCTGTTATTTTGTTTCAATGGCATTGACAACTGTAGATGCATTATGATTTTTGTACCGACTTGATGATCAGAGATTAGCAAACTTTTCTGAAAATGTCAGTTCGGCTTGGTTCCATGCGGACTGGCAAGAAATAATCCCCTAAAGACAATTATAACAGCTCTGAAGCTCTCTAAGGGTTAGTTCAAACCTCATTTTCACTGTATGGCTGCCGTTCGGCACATTTTTGCCCCATATCTGGTTTTTTGACCGGACCTAAAATCGTAGTTTACCACGGTTTTAGGTCCGGTCAGATAACTGGATACGGGGCAAAAATGCGCTGACCAGAGTCACCGTTTGAATCAGGTCGGCTCACTCAAAAGCATTAGATATGGGAGCGCCCGATTTTCACTCCCCCCAACCGGATCCAGCAGCCGTACAGTGAAAACATGGTGTGAACCCACCCTAACACTGTTAGGAATGTGTTCAACTAGTTTTAATGTGGGTTTAAGGCTGAGTTATGACGACTTGCGGTAACCAATGGTAACTAACAGCTTGTTTAATGCACTCGCAGATTTTTAAGGCTTATTCACACTAAAATAAAGCAGCATAAAGTATCCCTGGTTGTCGGTGGATGCTTGCCAGTGTTAAAATACACAAAAAGGTATCAGAAGACGCAATAGCTTTTTTCAAGCGTGTCAAAAAAGTATCCCTTTATTGGGAGTAGTAACAGGTTTTGGGTCTAACATGTGAAGAAGACAGCATTTATTTCCCAGGCATTCCTAATATTATCCCTTTTAGGGAGCAGCAACAGGTTTTGAGCCTGGCAAATTAAGAAGACAGCATACATTTTTTTCAAGCATTCCAAAATTACCCCTTTTTGGGAGTAGCAAAATGTTTTGAGTCTGCGGAGTGAAAAAGAAGGCATGGATTTTTCCAGGTGTTTCGAAAAATTCTCCCTTTTTGAGAGTGGCAACAGGTTTTGAGTCTGGCAAGTGAAGAAAACGACACAGATTTTTCCAAGCATTCCAAAAGTTTCTCTTTTTGGAAGCTAAAACAGGATTTGTGTTCCAAAATGGTGAAGAACAATTAGTTTTTGTAAAGAGCAGCAGCAAAGGTGATGGCGGACTAGAGGGACTGACCACAGGCCAACTTAGAGTAAAAGGAAGCTGACTGGTAAGAGTGTAGTAGCCAGCGGACAGCATGAGGTTTAAAAATGTAGTTTTTATTTTTACTTTTTCCAGGCCAGGTTTGAATTAGCAGCAGCAAGGGTGATGGCAGAATGGGTCTGGTAAGCTCCACCATACAGCAGAAGGAAGTGGACTGGTAAGAGTTATAGTAGCCAAAGGGCAGCAGGAGGTTTCCAAACTGAGGTTTTTAATTTCTCAAAGCCTGTCTGGAAGTAGCAGTAGCAAGGGTGAGGCCGGACTAGTTGGAATGGTAGTAGGCAGAGTACCGTCTGAGGAAGCGGACTGGTAAGAGTTGTGGTAGCCAACGGACAGCAGAATGTTTAAAAATTTTGATTTTTCTAATTTCTCATGGTCGGGCTGAGAATAGCAGCAGCAAAGGTGCAGCTAGACTAAAGGGATGGCTAGTTGGCAGAGTATAGGAGGAGGAAGTGGACTGGCATGAGTTGTAGTAGCCAACTGAAAGGAGGTTTAAAAATTGTTTTCTTTTTTTTTTTTACATTTTTCAAGGCCTGGCTGAAAGTAGCAGAAGCAAAAATAATGGGGGACTAGTAGGACTGGTGGTATTCAGTGTGCATCAGGAGGTGGCTGACAGATATTAGCCAGTGTACAAGATATGGCAGCGGATTCAAAGTAGCCAGCAAACAGCAGGAGGTGTCTGACCTGTAGTAGCCAATATACGGCAGAAGTAGGCAGAATGGTAAGAGTTAAAGTAGCCAGTGGACAGCAGGAGCTTTAAAAATTGAGGTTTTCAAATTTTTCCAGACCGGACTAGGAATAGTTGTTGCTACTACCTGTACTGGTGCTGGTACTGCCACTAACATTTTTACTGGCAGAGGACATGGCAGGGGTCTTCTGTCCTCTACTTCACACAACAATTCTTTTTCTAGACATATTTTTAGGTTAGTTTGATCTTTTTGAGGTGATTTTTCGGTCACCTACTAGTCAACTTTATCTTTCAACATTTTGTAGCAAGTTTGAATAAACCAAGAATATTAACGTACAGTGGCTTAACAAGGCTAATACATGTTGGATGTACATGTTTAATTGCTCTCCTGTATCGCAACCAGGATGCTTGTTTGCTCAAATCAATACAATTCACATTGTTTGGCTTTACAAGTCTAATACGTGTTGAATGCACACTCTATTAATTGCACTGCTATGTCACAACCAGGTAGATATAATGTGTGTTTGCTAAAGTCAATAAGATTTAGGTTGTTTGGCTTTGCAAGACTAATATGTGTTGCATTCACATGCTATTAATTGCGCTGCTTTGCAACAACCAGGTTAATATAGCTCATGTTTGCTAGAATCAATAAGATTCACATTGTTTGGGTTAACAAGGCTAATAAATGTGGGATGCACACTCTACTAATTGTGCTGGGAAATATAATGCGTGTTTACTAAAATCAATATGATTCATGTTAAGTGGCTTTACAAGACGAATACTTGTTGAATGTACATGCAATTAATTGCGCTGCTATGTTACAACCGGTATACCGTGTGCGCAATTAATTCCTGAAAATTTAAGTAAAGGTGCTATGTCTCTCTCTGTCCTTCTCTCGGTCTGGGTCTCTTCGTGACTGCTGCCAGCTTCATGGGGTCGCACACACTTAAAGCTGTGTAAAATTACTTACCCCTTTGCTATCTCCTATTGGCCTTTGCAGTTGACTGACACATAAACCAACAACTCATATGATACCTGGGTTATCATATGATTTGCTGGTCACCCTGACATCATGTCACTGCCCCCTGCTCGCTCTGGGCACCCAAAATGTGGGCAAGTCTAGCAAAACCAGAAATTCGGATTTAATCTAGGTTAGCTGGGTTCAGTTCACTCATCTCTAGTGATGATATATCTGCCAGATATACTGTGAAAACAAGACCCCAAAATAAAGTCAGACCCAAGGAAAGACCTCAAAATTAATTTAGAAATCAGACCAGACCCCAGAATGGAATCAAACCCCTAAATAAATAATGATTCCTGACTAGGATCCAAAATTATTTCATACTCAGAAAGATACCTCAAAATTCACACCCCATTCCAGCCCCTAAATAAATGAAGAGTCTTGACCAGAACAAAAAAAAAAAATTTTGACCCAAGACCCCAACGTTAACTTAGGTCAACAGACCTGACACAAAAATGAACCCCTTAAGGACTCATGACGTTCTCATACGTCTTCATTTCAGAGTCCTTAACTCCTTAAGGACCAAGGACATACAGGTACGTCCTTGGTCCTGCTCCGGTGATATAACGCGGGGTTACAAGGTAACCCCGCATCATATCACGGCGGGCCCGGCGTCATAGTGAAGCCGGGACCCGGCGCTAATAGCGCGCAGCACTAAAAGCGAAAGTGAAAGCTGCCGGTTAACTCAGTGGGCTGTTCGAGATAGCGGCATCCCGAACAGCTTACAGGACAGCGGGAGGGCCCCTACCTGCCTCCTCGCTGTCCGATCGCCGAATGACTGCTCAGTGCCTGAGATCCAGGCATGAGCAGTCAAGTGGCAGAATCGTCGATCACTGGTTTCTTATGAGAAATCAGTGATCAATGATAAAGATCAGTATGTGCAGTGTTATAGGTCCCTATGGGATAACAATGATCAGTGTGTGCAGTGTTATAGGTCCCTATGGTGAAAAAGTGAAAAAAAAGAAGTGAATGAATATCATTTAACCCCTCCCATATTAAAAGTTTGAATCACCCCCCTTTTCCCATAAAAAAACACAGTGTAAATAAAAATAAAAATAAACATATATGGTATCACCGCGTGCGGTAATGTCCGAATTATAAAAATATATCATTAATTAAACCACTCGGTCAATGGCGTGCGCGCAAAAAATTCCAAAGTCCAAAATAGTGCATTTTTGGTCACTTTTTATATCATTTAAAAATTAATAATAAGTCCTATCAATGCAAAAATTGTACCGTTAAAAACTTCAGATCACGGCGCAAAAAATGAGCCCCCATACCGCCCCATACACGGAAAAATAAAAAAGTTATGGGGGTCAGAAGATGACAATTTTAAACGTATAAATTTTCCTGCATGTAGTTATGATTTTTTCTAGAAGTCCGACAAAATGAAACCTATATAATTAAGGTATCATTTTAATCGTATGGACCTACAGAATAAAGAGAAGGTATCATTTTTACCGAAAAATGTACTACATGGAAACGGTAGCCCCCAAAAGTTACAAAATGGCGTGGTTTTTTTCAATTTTGTCGCGCAATTATTTTTTTTTCCGTTTCACCGTAGATTTTTGGGCAAAATGACTGACGTCATTACAAAGTAGAATTGGTGGCGCAAAAAAAAAAGCCATCACATGGATTTTTAGGTGCAAAATTGAAAGAGTTATGATTTTTTAAAGGCAAAGAGCAAAAAACAAAAATGCAAAAACGGAAAAACCCCCAGTCCTTAACCCCTTAACGACGCAGGACGTATATTTACGTCCTGCGCCGGCTCCCGCGATATGAAGCGGGATCGCGCCGCGATCCTGCATCATATCGCGTCGGTCCCGGCGCTCATCAACGGCCGGGACCCGCGGCTAATACCACACATCGCCGATCGCGGCGATGTGCGGTATTAACCCTTTAGAAGCGGCGGTCAAAGCTGACCGCCACTTCTAAAGTGAAAGTGACCCGGCTGCTCAGTCGGGCTGTTCGGGACCGCCGCGGTGAAATCGCGGCGTCCCGAACAGCTGACCGGACACCGGGAGGGCCCTTACCTGCCTCCTTGGTGTCCGATCGGCGAATGACTGCTCCGTGTCTGAGATCCAGGCAGGAGCAGTCAAGCGCCGATAACACTGATCACAGGCGTGTTAATACATGCCTGTGATCTGTGTAAAAGATCAGTGTGTGCAGTGTTATAGGTCCCTATGGGACCTATAACACTGCAAAAAAAAAAAAAAAAAAGTGTTAATAAAGGTCATTTAACCCCTTCCCTTATTAAAGTTTGAATCACCCCCCTTTTCCCATAAAAAAAATAAAACAGTGTAAAAAAATAAATAAAATAAACATATGTGGTATCGCCGCGTGCGTAAATGTCCGAACTATAAAAATATATCATTAATTAAACCGCATGGTCAATAGCGTACGCGCAAAAAAATTCCAAAGTCCAAAAAAGTGTATTTTGGTCACTTTTTATACCATTAAAAAATGAATAAAAAGTGATCAAAACGTCCGATCAAAACAAAAATCATACTGATAAAAACTTCAGATCACGGCGCAAGAAATGAGTCCTCATACTGCCCTGTACGTGGAAAAATAAAAAAGTTATAGGGGTCAGAAGATGACATTTTTAAACGTATAAATTTTCCTGCATGTAGTTATGATTTTTTCTAGAAGTGCGACAAAATCAAACCTATATAAGTAGGGTATCATTTTAACCGCATGGACCTACAGAATAATGATAAGGTGTAATTTTTACCGAAATATGCACTGCGTAGAAACGGAAGCCACCAAAAGTTACAAAATGGCGTTTTTTTCCGATTTTGTCGCACAATGATTTTTTTTTCCGTTTTGCCCTGCATTTTTGGGTAAATGTTGGGATCGGGGCCCCAGGAGTGGCGGCGGCGGCAACGACGAGGGACTGACCTGTGTGCCGGAGCAGCAGGTGGAGCTGAGTGACAGCCTCCTGCTGTTGCTTAGCAACAGCTCCCAGCATGCCCTTTTTGCATCACCACCACAACTCCCAGCATTCCCTTATGGGCATGCTGGGACTTAAAGTTTTGCAACAGCTGGAGGCACATTTTTTCTATGGAAAAGTGTACCTTCAGCTGTTGTATAACTACAACTCCCAGCTTGCACAATCAGCTAAAGTGCATGCTGGGAGTTGTAGTGGTGCATCTGCTGGTTGCATAACTACAACTCCCAGCATGCCCGTTGGCTGTCGGTGACTGCTGAGAGTTGTAGTTTTGCAACAGCTGAAGGCACACTGGTTGTGTAACACTGAGTTAAGTAGCAAATCAGTGTGTCTCCAGCTGTTGCATAACTACAATCCCCAGCATCCCGAAAAAAAAGTAGTATGCCTCCAGCTGTTGCACAACTACAACTCCCAGCATTTACGGTCTATCAGTGCATGCTGGGAGTTGTAGTTTTGCAACAGCTGAAGGCACACTGGTTGCAAAACACTGAGTTTGTTACCGAACTCGGTGTTTCACAACCAGTGTGCCTCCAGCTGTTGCAAAACTACAACTCCCAGCATGCACTGATAGACCATACATGCTGGGAGTTGTAGTTTTGCAACCGCTGAATGTTTCTCCCCCCCAATGTGAATTTACAGGGTACACTCACATGGGCGGAGGTTTACAGTAAGTATCCGGCTGCAAGTTTGAGCTGCGGCAAATTTTCTGCCGCAGCTCAAACTGCCAGCGAGAAACTATTGTGAACCCCCGCCCGTGTGACTGTACCCTAAAAACACTACACTACACTAACACAAAAAAATATAAAAAGTAAAAAAACCCTACACATACACATACCCCTACACAGCCTCCCTCCCCAATAAAAATTAAAAATGTCTGGTACGCCACTGTTGCAAAACAACTACTCCCAGCATGCACTGATAGACTGTACATGCTGGGAGTTGTAGTTTTGCAACCGCTGGATGTTTCTCCCCCCAATGTGAATTTACAGGGTACACTCACATGGGCGGAGGTTTACAGTAAGTATCCGGCTGCAAGTTTGAGCTGTGGCAAATTTTCTGCCGCAGCTCAAACTGCCAGCGAGAAACTACTGTGAACCCCCGCCCGTGTGACTGTACCCTAAAAACACTACACTATACTACACTAACACAAAATAAAATAAAAAGTAAAAAACACTACATATACACATACCCCTACACAGCCCCCCTCCCTTCCCCAATAAAAAACGTCTGGTATGCCACTGTTTTCAAAACGGAGCCTCCAGCTGTTGCAAAACAACTACTCCCAGCATTTCCGGACAGCCACTGACTGTCTAGGCATGCTGGGAGTTTTACAACAGCTGGAGGCACCCTGTTTGGGAATCACTGGCGTAGAATACCCCTATGCCCACCCCTACGCAAGTCCCTAATTTAGGCCTCAAATGCGCGTGGCACTCTCACTTTGGAGCCCTGTCGTATTTCAAGGCAACAGTTTAGGGTCACATTTGGGGTATCGCCGTACTCGGGAGACATTGTGTTACAAATTTTGGGGGTATTTTCTGCTATTACCCTTTTTAAAAATGTACAATTTTTGGGAAACCAAGCATTTTAGGTAAAAATCTTTTTTTTTTTTTACATATGCAAAAGTCGTGAAACACCTGTGGGGTATTAAGGTTTACATTACCCCTTGTTACATTCCCCGAGGGGTCTAGTTTCCAAAACAGTATGCCATATGTTTGTTTTGTTTTTTGCTGTTTTGGCACCATAGGGGGGGCATGCCCCCAGCGCAAAATTTGCTTCCAAAACGCCAAATGTGACTACTCCACTTCTGAGACCTGTAGTGCGCCAGCAGAGCACTTTTCACCCCCATATGGGGTGTTTTCTGAATCAGGAGAAATTCGGCTTCAAATTTTGGGAGTTATTTTCTGCTCTTACCCTTTTTAAAAATGTGGGTATTAAGGTTCACTTTACCCCTTGTTATGTTCCCAGAGGGGTCTAGTTTCCAAAATGGTATGCCATGTGTTTTTTTTTTTTTTTTTTTGCTGTTCTGGCACCATAGGGGCTTCCTAAAGGTGACATGCCCCCCAAAAACCATTTGTCGCTCCTTACCTTCTGAGCCCTCTACTGCGCCTGCCGAACAATTAATATAGACATATGAGGTATGTCCTTACTTGAGAGACATTGGGTTTCAAATACAAGTAAAAATTTTCTCCTTTTTACCCCTTGCAAAAATTCAAAAATTGGGTCTACAAGAACATGCCAGTGTAAAAAATGAAGATTTGGAATTTTCTCCTTCACTTTGCTGCTCTTCCTGTGAAACACCTAAAGGGTTAAAACACTTACTGAATGTCATTTTGAATACTTTTGGGGGTGCAGTTTTTATAATGGGGTCATTTATGGGGTATTTCTAATATGAAGGCCCTTCAAATCCCCTTCAAAACTGAACTGGTCCCTGAAAAATAGGGAGTTTGAAAATTTTGTAAAAAATGTGAAAATTGCTGCTGAACTTTGAAGCCCTCTGGTGTCTTCCAAAAGTAAAAACTCATAAATTTTATGATACAAACATAAAGTAGACATATCGTATATGTTAACCCCAAATTTTTTTATTTTGATTATCCATTTTCCTTTCAAGCAGAGAGCTTCAAAGTTCGAAAAATGCAAAATTTTCATTTTTTTCATCAAATTTGGGGATTTTTCACCAAGAAAGGATGCAATTTCCCACAAAAATTTACCACTATAATAAAGTAGAATATGTCACGAAAAAACAATCTCGTAATCAGAATGATAAATTAAAGCATTCCAGAGTTATTAATGTTTAAAGTGACAGTGGTCAGAATTGCAAAAAACAGCCGAGTCCTTAAGGGGAAAAAGGGCTAAGTCCTTAAGGGGTTAATGGAGACCCCACACTAGACCCCAAATATAATTTAGATTCTAGACCAGATCCAAAACGTAATTTCAGATCCCAGACCAGAATCCTCCATTTACCCCCTTCTTGTTCCCTTCTTTGGATCCTATATGAGTTGGCGCCAAATGGTCAAGAGGACCCTAGAGCATGAAGAAGTGATGCTGGCTATTATCTAATGGTTCTAATCCAGTGAGTAACATCTGGTGTTGGCTCTTCTTGAGCCTATGAGCCCATAATGGCCACGGTGGTTGCAATTATGGTAGTTACTCCCCTGCATATGCCTCTATGTGTCTCGGCAAGAAATAAAAAAAAACATATGAAGGTTCAGTAAGGCCTTATAAACTATGGTCAAAAGTTGTACGGAGCTGTGACATGGTTATGTCTGCAACCTGTGAAGTGGCACAGGGTCAGTTTAGTTATGAGGACTCACTTTCACCTAAAAGTAACTTCCTACTGTCTATTATCTTTCATGTAAAGGTCTAAGCTGGTGCGTTTCATGGCTTACAATAATTGGTGAATTGTTAGCTATATTTGAAGTGAATAGCTAATAGAAAGCAAGGCATTTATTTACCGATTTTGCATTAGAACCCTCCTGAGTCCATCACAGTGACCCAGTACTAAGAAACTGTGATGCTACGTTGTAGGCTGTTGTATAACTTATAACACCGTTTCCCACACTACTAAGTCTATACTTTATATAATATTTATTTACATGACAATCACTTTATAGATTATAACAAAATTGAACAGAAGTACAAATTGTACCTAAACCTTCAGTTCAGTACACAATTTAGGAATATACCTCTCCATTCTCCAATCCCAGGGTTTTATCTTGAACCGTGTCAAATTGAAAATAATGATCATTTAGGGATTATTTTTTAATATAAATGCTAATGTAAGGGAAGAACGTATGCCATGAGTTTTGTGCTCTTTTAGACTCTGGGTGAGTGACAGGTGTGAAATTATTTAATTTGAAAAAATGATTTGTAAATACAAGGAGATGCACACTTGTATTCTTACCTCTACATTCGTTGCCATCTGTATATTGTGGCTGCCTCACGAGATTAGAAAGAAGGGGATCCTTAGTTGTGGAGATTTGGACCCACATTTATCAGGTGTTTATGGCATACCCTATAGATCTGATTATAAATGTCTATGAGAGGAAAAACCCTTTAACCCCTTAAGGACTCAGCCCATTTTGGCCTTAAGGACTCAGACAATTTAATTTTTACGTTTTCATGTTTTCCTCCTCGCCTTCTAAAAATCATAACTCTTTTATATTTTCATCCACAGACTAGTATGAGGGCTTGTTTTTTGCGCGACCAGTTGTCCTTTGTAATGACATAACTCATTATATCATAAAATGTATGGCGCAACCAAAAAACATTATTTTTGTGGGGAAATTAAAAAGAAAAACTCAAATTTGCTAATTTTGGAAGGTTTCGTTTTCACGCCGTACAATTTACGGTAAAAATGACGTGTTTTCTTTATTCTGAGGGTCCATATGATTAAAATGATACCCATTATTACATAATATTTCTATTATTGTTGTGCTTAAAAAAAATCACAAACTTTTTAACCAAATTAGTACGTTTACAATCCCTTTATTTTGATGACCTCTAACTTTTTTATTTTTCCATATAAGCGGCAGTATGAGGGCTCATTTTTTGCGCCATGATCTGTACTTTTTTTTGATACCACATTTGCATATAAAAAACTTTTAATAAATTTTTTATTATTTTTTTAAATAAAATGTATTTAAAAAGTAGCAATTTTGGACTTTTTTTTTTTTCGTTCACGCCGTTCACCGTACGGGATCATTAACATTTTATTTTAATAGTTCGGACATTTACGCACGCGGCGATACCAAATATGTCTATAAAATAAAATTTTTTACGCTTTTTGGGGGTCAAATAGAAAAAAACGGACGTTTAACTTTTTTATTGGGGGAGGGGATTTTTAACTTTTTTTTTACTTTAACTTTTTTTTTTTTTTTACACTTGAATAGTCCCCATAGGGGACTATTCATAGCAATACCATGATTGCTAATACTGATCTGTTCAATGTATAGGACATAGAACAGATCAGTGTTTTCGGTGATCTTCTGCTCTGGTCTGCTCGATCTCAGACCAGAGCAGGAGACGCCGGGAGCTGGAAGGAGGAAGGAGAGGGGACCTCCGTGCGGCGTTCTAAATGATCGGATCCCCGCAGCAGCGCTGCGGGCGATCCGATCATTCATTGAAATCGCGCACTGCCGCAGATGCCGGGATCTGTATTGATCCCGGCACCTGAGGGGTTAATGGCGGACGCCCGCGAGATTGCGGGCGTCGGCCATTGCCGGCGGGTCCCTGGCTGCGATCAGCAGCCGGGATCAGCCGCGCATGACACGGGTATCGCTCCGACGCCTGCGGTTATGCACAGGACGTAAATGTATGTCCTGGTGCGTTAAGTACCACCGCACCAGGACGTACATTTACGTCCTGCGTCCTTAAGGGGTTAAAGCAATGGCCCTCCAGTTGTTGAAAAACTACAGGTGGAGACCACTAGTGTTGCTCTCGAATATTCACAATACGAATTTTATTTGTGAATATCGCATATTCGCAAATTCACGAATATTCGCAAATATAGCACTATATATTCATAATTACGAATATTTTTTTATTTATTTATTTTTTATTTTTTTTACAGAGTACACATCACAGTGATCACCCCTCTCTGCTTCAAGCTTGTATAGTGTAAAGAAGGCTCTAATACTACTGTGTGAGACTGGCGTTCAAATTTTCGCATGTGCAAAAATTTGCTTATGCTAACTTTAGCATATGCAAATTTTCGCATACGCGCATTTTCGCATATGCGAAAATAAAACGCGCATATTGCAACTATGCAAAGTTAGCGAATATATAACGAATATTCGTCCATATATTCGCGAAATATCGCGAATTCGAATATGGCCTATGCCGCTCAACACTAATGGTGAATAGTAAAAGGATTTATTTTTCTCAGTGGTCTCTAGTGTTGAGCGGTAGTGTTGAGCGGCATAGGCCATATTCGAATTCCCGATATTTAGCGAATATATTGACGAATATTCATCATATATTCGCAAAATTTGTAATATTCGTGTTTTATTTTCACGTATGCGAAAATTCGCATATGTGAAAATCAGCATATGCTATATTTGTCATATATTTGCTAACTTCGCATATTCGTAATATTCGCGTTTTATTTCCGTAATTTTGCATATGCGAAAATTAGCATATGCGAAAATTTGCACGCCAGTCTCACACAGTATTATTAGAGCCTTCTTACACCACACAAGCTGGAAGCAGAGAGGGATGATAACTGTGATGTGTACTGTGAAAAAAAAAAAAAAAAAAACTAATATTCGTAATTACGAATATATAGTGCGATATTTGCAAATAAAATTCGCATTGCGAATATTCGCGAGCAACACTATTCACTATAAGATCTAAAGCACAGCTTACAAAAGAAACAAACCAAAACAAACAACAAAACACAACAAAAATGTTTTACTTTTACTTGTATTTCTAATTTAATATGCTTAATTTAATTACTGTCAACTATATTTATGCTCAGGGGAACCATTGACATAGTTAGTGTTGGACTTGATATCCTAGGTTAGCAATAATCATTTAAAAAAATAAAAATTTTAAAGGTGCAGATAAGGAACACATTTTTTATTTCATCCTCAATCATTTCGTTATCATTGTCCACATAAATTATTTAATTTACAAACTTTTTTGGTGATTGTTTATAGCCGTATGGTGTTATACTGCTGGACTTTTGGGGCCCATTTTTGTGTCAGAATCTGGGCCCGCTAAAGGATTCTTTTGTTTGTTAGGCCAGTCAGGCTTTTCCCTCCAATACTGATATTGTGTCAGTGCTCCATGTGACTATAAAACTAGAAATTTTTAGATAATGTCCCCCCCTGTTCTTTCTGGTTGAGGTAATCTACTTCTACCATCTTCACTATTCTGATGTTTGCCAGCTGTCCTTATGGCACTATTACCTATGGTGATGTTGACCCCAGCTAAAATTGACATTGGCAACTAAAAGCTGGTTAATATTTTGCAAACTCTGACAGACACCCGTGCTTATATTTTTATAAGCACTAATTCAAAAAGGTTAGTCGTGCTGATATATCAAACATTAGTTTCTATTTTCTTCTATTTAAAAATTTATTTTTATAGAAAAATCAGTCATGATACAAATAGCTACAGAATTGTCAACAATACTGTACACACTTTTTTTGTATCTATACATAAACAAGTATTGGTAAACATGACATCCAAAATTCTTTGTCAACTAATATAACAAAAGCCAACACTGGGGAGAGCTTAGGCTCTTATGGCATTCTGTTCATACATTGAATTTTAAACTACTAATAAAATTATGGGTTGTCTGCAGACCCCACTATATGAAACATAGAGATGTTCCATATAGTGGGGTCTGCAGACAACCCATAATTTTATTAGTGAGTAAAGATAAAAGTGCAGGCGCTGCAAGTATGTCCTCTGTACATGAGTGCGGTAGCTAACCTACTTGGAGAAACCGTTTATGCACAGAATGTAGTGGTGCTCATTCGCGATAAAACTTCAGGTGTGTGCAAATCCATAGTAAAAGAATCCGAAGGCACTCACCAACTGTACTGTGTCTTCCTCTTTATTTTCAGTGCAGATACATACAGGTTTTCGGTGGCGGCATGCTGCTTAGTGTGAGTAGACGCCAGTGGTTACAGCTGTTTCTTTCCTTACGGAACTTCAACAGACCATGGTTATACATATATTGTTTATGATACCCTAACACTGCACCACTAATGAGTAGGTCACTGACTCCTGCAAGAACAGCTTTGACTTCTTTTGCTGATGTCAATGAGCATGAGTGCCCTTTTACTTCTTCGCTGCTTGGTTATGAAATGTTTTGTCTCCATGGTTCTCATGACCCACCCCAGTCACATGCAGCCTTGTTTTCACTAACATGTTGACATTAGGGATGATCGAATCAAATCTGACGAATCCGAATTTGTTAAGAATTTCAGGAAATAGCCGATTCGCAACTAATGCGTATATTGCCGCGATTCGATCGCACAAATCGCTTCTTTAAACTCCATTTAGTGTGGTCCAGGCTCCAGAGCATCTAAAATGGCAGATCCACATGTCAGGACATGGGGCAAGGAACTCTGGGAAGGCGGTAAGCCGGATGACCTGAATCACATGCAGCATGCAGCCACCCCTGCGGCCAGTCAGATCAGCATTCTATTACAGAGAGAGGGACAGACAGCAGTGTGTGTTGAACAGAAAATCAGTTTTTACATCAGCGATTCACCTCCCAGTAACATCAGTGTTCTATTACAGAGAGAGAGAGAGAGAGGGACAGACAGCAGTGTGTTGCATAGAAAAACTTTTTTACAGCAGTGTTTCACCTGAAGTCCAAATCCAGCATAGAAGCACTGATAGGGAAGGGAGAGAGATTGAGAGAGAAATTGCAATTGCGGGTGTATTACAGCAGCGATACACCTCAAGCCCGAATCCAGCCTAAAAGCACAGATAGGGAAGGCAGAAAGATTAAAAGAGAAAGTGAAATTGTGGGTGTATTACAGCAGTGATTCACCTCAAGCCCAAATTTGTTCCTGTTAAAATCTGAAAGGCCTACATACTGTGAAAGGACATCCAAAAGTACACACTTGCTGGTGTTGTAGACAAATATTGTTAAGTGTAGTGGAGAGCATTCTATTGCCCTCATAAGTGCATACCACATACGTACATCTACTCGGTGTATCATTTTGTTTCTGTTAAAGTCTTAACCCCTTAAGGACCAAGCGTTTTTCTGTTTTTGCACTTTCGTTTTTTCCTCCTTACCTTTTAAAAATCATAACCCTTTCAATTTTGCACCTAAAAATCCATATGAGAGCTTATTTTTTGTGCCACCAATTATACTTTGTAATGACGTCAGTCATTTTACACAAAAATCTATGGCCAAACGAAAAAAAAAAAATCATTGTGCGACAAAATTGAAGAAAAAACACAATTTTGTAAATTTTGGGGGCTTCTGTTTCTACGCCGTACATTTTTTGGTAAAAATTACACTTTATCTGTATTCTGTAGGTCCATACGATTAAAATGATATCCTACTTATATAGGTTAGATTTTGTCGCACTTTTGGAAAAAATCATAACTACATGTAGGAAAATGTATAAATTTAAAATTGTCCTCTTTTGACCCCTAAAACTTTTTTATTTTTTCGCGTACAGGGTGGTATGAGGGCTATTTTTTGTGCCGTGATCTGAAGTTTTAAACGGTATCATTTTAGTTTTGATCAGGTTTTTTTATGGCATTTTATTCCTTTTTTTAATGGTATGAACAGTGGCCAAAAATACGCTATTTTGTACTTTGGAATTTTTTCGCGCGTACACCATTGACCATGCGGTTTAATTTATGATATATTTTTATAGTTCGGACATTTACGCACGCGGTGATATCATATATGTTTATTTTTTATTATGTTTATATATTTTTTATATGGAATTTGGGAAAAGGGGGGTGATTTAAACTTTTAATAAGAAAGGGGTTAATGTGTGTGTTTTTAAACTTTTTTAAAACTTTTTCTTTTTACACTTTTAGTTACCTTAGGGGACTTTTACGAGGAATCATTTGATTCCTCATACAGATCAATGGGATAACATACAATCCCATTTATCTGTGTGCTCTGTGCTCGAATGATAAATCCTGGCCCTGCCAGGCTGTATCATTCAGAGAGCCAGAGCTGACATCGAAGGAGAGCTAAGCCCTCAGGCTACCTCAGCAGTGGATCGAACCCCCCCCCCGCGCGCGATCGCGCTGCGGGGGGGGGGGGGGGCGATCCACCCCACTGGACCACCAGGGACTGACTACAGGCACCTTTAGATGCCGCTGTCAACTTTGACAGCGGCGATCTAAAGGGTTAATAGCCGGCAGAGGAGTGACAGAGGCCTAAATTCATCAGGCGCAGGTAGAGGTCGCAGCAGATTAGGGGCGAGTGGCAGCAGGAGTCACAGCAAGAGGCCTGAGCTCCTGGTATCAGCTAGCGGTCATGTCTCGACCAGCAACCCATCATCTGTAATTGACTGGTTAACTCGGTCATCCACTTCATCACAAGTGACATCTGACGCCCCCAGTCAACAGTCGGTGGGTTCCTCAAACACAGTAGTAGTAGTAGTTAGTGAATATAATCCGGAGTTATTATGCATTCATCTACTAGTCAACTACTGTAGGCAATTCGTGTTGAATGTACAAGTTTTTAATTGTGCTGCTATGTTACAACCAGGTAGATATAATGTGTGTTTGATAAAACCAAGAATATACACATACAGTGGTTTTACAAGGCTAATACGTGTTGAATTCACGTGTTTTTAATTGCGCTGCTATGTCACAATCAGGTAGATATTATGCATGTTTAACAAGGCTAATGCATGTTGTTTGAACACATTTTTTGGTGCACTGCTATGTCACAACCAGGTAGGTATAATGTGTGTTTAAAGGAAATCTGTCTTCTTTTTTTATCTACACTTACCTTTCGGTACAGGCAGGTAGTGCAGGTGACATTGATGACAACAATACTTACCTGATCTCGTTCTCTGCCCTGGTTTTCTCACTATCTTCCTCCGTATCTTCTGCTCCGGGGCTTGGAGCATAGGCAGAGCTTTTTGACGTCACCTCTCCTGCTTCTTTGCTTGTTCCTGCTGCTAGCAAACAGCAGGGCTGACATCACAAAGCTCCTCCCATGCTCCAAGAGTGCCCCAGAAGGGAAGATATGAAGGTAGGTAAGGGGAGAACCGGAGCATGGAACAAGATCAGGAAAGTATGGTTGTTTAAGAAAACCAAGAATATACAAGTACAGTGGCTTTACACATTCTAATTGACTACACACACTATCATGTTTCAATCGGTAGGTATACTGTGTGTGCAATCAATCGCGAAAATTGTAAATAAAGGAGCTATTCTGTGTGTTTTGTGGGGCTTTGAATATGTATTGCTATCATACAAGTCAGCCACAGCTTTGCTCCTTTCAGTAGTTGTTTAGTTTTTCTGTATGAGCCTTGAAAAAGGCTTGCTGGAATTTGTAGTATACAATGAGACAGTGGACAGAAGGTCCCACTAAGATCAGCCCACAGATCAAGGCTGTGAATTTTTATACAGCCCCCATAGGATTTATGCACAGCCTGTTGTGGGGGTTATTGATAGGATAAGGCTTTTGGGATTCTGCAGGATTCAGGCTCCTGTTTACACACACTGTCTATCTGTCTTAATCTCTCTTTCTCTCTCTCTCTCTCTCTCTCTCTCTCTCTCTCTCTCTCTCTCTCTCACTCCACCCACCGCAATGCTGCAAGCCCTTAAAAACTGTGTAAAATTCCCTACCCCCTTGCTGTCTACTATTGGCTTTTGGAGTTGATTGACACATAAACCAGCAAATCATATTAATACCTAGGTTATCAAGTGACATGCTTGTCACCCCAACGTCACTTTATTGCCCCCTGTGCTTCCTGCTGTCTCTGGGTGCCAAAACCCCACGTGTTTTATGTGATTTTGTGCAAGCCAAACCAGGGATGGTTTGAAAGTTTGACGAGCCGAGCCAAATGCAAAATTTGGCTCAAATCTGATTTTGCTGGGATCAGCTCTCTCATCTCTAATGTATACTATTATCATTGATAATTATGCGCAGATGATGCAGAAATGCTATATACAAATCGTAAAAATGCCCTTTTTCCTTTGTACGGTCTTGTGCCGGAAAATACCAAAACATTTTATTATAAAAAAAAAAAGGAGTATAGTCCATAGGGGAAAAAATTGAGAAAAAAAAGGGGACCTTTTAATACATAACTTTTAATAATTACTTGTTAAAAAAAAACCATTACAAATATAATGTTAATATATTCTTACGGCCGCCACCAGACTAATATGTTACATGACGCACATGTCTTAATGTAGTCTCCACATGCACTCTAGTCTGTACTTAATTATTGTCAAATATTCCAGACATTAAATATATGTTGATTCAGACAAAATGCCTGTTATCCTGCTATCACATAGTATTCATCAGATCTGTTCCATTCAAAGAAAGCAACGTTAGCGTTGCACTGTGCACATTCAGTATGTCATCACATCAATATCATGCATTTTATAGACTACTACATGAGTGGGTGATAGTCCCAGACTTCTATAACAACATAACTTCTTCCACGGACGAATATTGTACCTTCACAGTCCGTAGGGGCACAGTTAAAAATGTACTAGATAGAGCAAAGACTCGGCACTCCTATCAGGTAGCTCCTATTGGATTTCAGGTGTGTTCAAACAAGATTTAGGAAAAGTGTTGTGGCTTCTCGGGGGTGCAAAAAATCCTATTGTAGCAAAAGACAACAATGGAAAGGATAGAAGAGATTGCAAGGAATGCACTCACCCGTTCTTAGAAGTGTAAAGAAGGCTTTATTCCATTACTGGGTACAACAGCAGTGCGGGAGGGAGGAGAGAAGAGCTCCATGGAGCTCGTGGTCCGACGGTTCCGTTTTGCGGTCAAACACCGCTTGGTCATGCCCCCAGGCGTGACCAAGCGGTGTTTGACCGCGAAACGGAACCGTCGGACCACGAGATCCACGGAGCTCTTCTCTCCTCCCTCCCGCACTGCTGTTGTACCCAGTAATGGAATAAAGCCTTCTTTACACTTCTAAGAAAGGGTGAGTACATTCCTTGCAATCTCTTCTATCCTTAAAAATGTACTAGGGACATAAAAATAGGGGGTAACAGGATTTGGGGGCATTTGTATCTTTGCTACAGTGGTGCCATATATAATATATGGCTCTGCACCATTACATGGTATAATCTGCAAATGTTAATGTGAATGTTCTTGCAAATAATCTGCAAATGGCGGATTATAGATATGCTAGAGATTGTTCAAATACACAGCATGCCCCATGTGGTGTGGAAATGCTGCAATGCAATACAAAGAGGGGTCCCAGTTGAAGCAGCTGTGTCAGGTTTTTAGGGTATGAAGTAAGGGCATTGTAAGGGCTTTGAAACCTGAATCAATACATACATCTCATTAGTTATTTGACTCCCTCGACGCAAAAATATCAGAGTTTAAGGGTCTATTCACATGAACAGTATCCTGCGCAGATTTTGATGCACAGGATTTTTTGCTGCAGATTTCAATGTAAACTAAATGACTGAACACAGCTTCTAATCTGCAGTTACAAATCATGCGCATCAAATCTGCGCAGGATCCTGTACGTGTGAATAGACCCTAAAGGGGTACTCCACCCCTGGACATCTTATCCCCTACTCAATTTATAGGGGACAAGTTGTCTGGTCGCGGGAGGTCCGGAAGCTAGGTCCGGAAGCTAGGTCCGGAAGCTAGGACCACAGTCCCCCCCCCGTCCCCCCCCCCCCGCGATCTCCAGGCAGCAGCCCAGTGTTCTGAACATTTTTGTTCAGAACACTGGGTTAAGACGGCCATGATTGTGATGTCCCGCCAGCCCCCTTCATTCATGTCTATGAGAGGGGGCGTGGCAGCTATGGTCACTTGTCACACCCCCTCCCATAGACGTGATTGGAGGGGGTCTGGCGTGACCTCAAAACCACGGCCACCTGAACCCAACGTTCTAAACAAAAATGTTCAGAACGCTGGGGGCCTGCCCGGAGATTACAAAGGGTGTCAGCGGTTTTGGTGCCCATTTGACGTTTCCCTGTGGTTCTAGATTACAGGGGAAAGGCAGGGGTTACAATATAGCCTAGTGGTCAATCAGAGGGTAAAGGAGGTGACCAGTGCACAGAGGGGAGTAACAAACTGGTGAAGGGGCTGAACTGTGCTTGTCTCAAGCAACACTCAAAAGTATTTTTCATACTTTTTCTAAGGGAGCACTCACCTTATCAAAAATACATAGGTTTATTTGCGATAGATTTAAGTGCCACAAGGTGATACAGTATACACAGAATTATGACAGATCTTTCCTCCATAACATTACAGGACCATGAAAACCCCACTTCTGAGTTCAACATAAGAAATCTACTGATATTGAGATATTAGGTAACTAAGGCAATAAACATGAGTCTGCATTATGTTCTGATCTCTTCTACATAACCCCGGATGATCTCTGTAGTAAATCTTTTTTCTTTGTATAAACAATAATTAACTTCTCTCAGATAAGTAAACTCTTCTGACACTGGTCTGGTATGACTAAGCTAATCTTCTTAGACAAAATATCAAAAGTTTTGAAAAATATTTTACATATTATAATATATGTGTATATATATATATATATATATATATATATATATATATATATATATCACTGCATGATGCCAGATACCATACAGCTGGAGATATTTTGATTACACTTGGTACACATGTTACTGTGACACATATGTCAACTGAAAATATAGGATAGTTAAATGAATCCTAACCCACCCCCATTTGCAAGGGTGTTTTTTTTGTCTAAAATTCTATGCAAGTCTGTGCGACTTCCCGTGACTTACTTCTCAAGCTTCGCATATCCAGATGATTGTGTCAGTCCAGCTTACAAGACACACCCCTTCAACAAGCCATGCCCCCTCCTGCAAGCCACTGTTCTATTTCTATCCCTTTTTTGACCAAACAGACCATTTTTGCTTGATACACTCACATAACAGGTCCTCCAACTACAAACTCGTCATCACAGCTCAACCCCACCTTACTCCAAAATCTCAAGGTGAATGGGCCAGCCGGGCCTGCAAGCTACACTCCCACAAACCACGCCTCCCACACAGCAAAGCCCCCTGTTTTCGGCCTACAATGTCTTCTTCACAGCTCAGTCCCATCTGAGGATGAAATATGAGGTCGGGATATGAGAATGAGATATGAGGACAGAATATGAGGTTGAGATCTGAGGATATGGGATAGAAATTTCCCCTAAAAAAAAAAAAAAAAAAAAAAAGGAAAACTGAATATAAAAAGACAAATAAAATGATTGGTATTGCCACAAATTGGTATTTCCACGAGTGCAATTGTCTAAACCACTAAATCATAACATCAATGAAACTGCACAGTGAATAACATAAACATAAAAGAATTACAAATGCCAGAACTTTGTATTTTTTTGGTCACATCACATGCCGGCGCTAGGACCGCACAGGAATTTGTTGTCCCATAGACAGCTGTGCATTCTATGTTGAGTCTGCAGAAAGAATAAACACATTCATTTTTTCCATGGACACAGAAAATGTGTGCACAGAGCAACGGAATCCCGCTGAATTAAACAGGACTCTGCTGCAGCGGAATCTCCGTGCTGGATTCTAATGCGGAATTTGACATGGAAATTCCGATATGTGAACATGGTCTATAACTACTTGAATACATTCCTAGGTGACACTAGCAGTGTTAAAAAGAACTTTAGGTAGTGTTATACATGTGTTTTTAGGCTTATTTCATTGCCGGTTTCCAATGAACCTGTCTCAAACCAAGGTGTTTTAAAAAGTTTGCTCAACTCTACTAAACAGCCACCAAAAGCAATCATCTATAGGACCCCTTAGTGGTCACCAGTGAACTTTGTTTTTAGGGACTCAGTTTGTGGAGATAAGTAACAGAATAATGGTGCATGACAAATGGTCACAAATGAACCCAAAGGACCTGTGAGATGCAAAAAGTCACCTAGCCAAGGTCAGAGCCACAATAGAATGCAGAAAGAAGAAAAAAAGATTATTTGGCTATGAAAATATGGACAACATCATAAGAGGCATAATCACCACTGGTACATACTTGAAGAAGATCCTCTAAATAGAGAGGTGGCGGCTTCAAAGACCATCAATTTACTTAGAAGAAACCAAAATCTCTGAGATGTCCTGCTCTAAGGCAAGTATGAAAGTTTCTCCCCCATTGATAATTTTTTTTACAGAATAAACCTGAATGTAAATACAAATGTAGGGTGTTGTAATTTCTTTACACCCTTGGGATGTGGTGATGGGTGGATCCCCTACATACATTAATTACTTAATTACTTACGTTAATTCAATAACTTGTACGTGCATCTACTGTCATATTGGAAGAACGATTAGAAAAATATAGATAATGGTCTTTCCAATATAAAAGAGGTCACATGTACAAGTACAAGGGATGTATATATATATATATATATATATATATATATATATATATATATATATAGGAATATGCAAAGCAGCTCATTACATCACTTTTCAGGTAATGTTCCCTGGTATCAGCTTAGCTCCTGTTAAGGAATATAAAAAGCTGATCGGGATTTTATGCCAAGCCAGACTACTCCCCAAAAGGAAAGTTTCTACCCATCTGCAGACAGCTGTTTTAAACAGCTGTCTGCAGATGGGTAGAAACTTCCCGTTTGGGGAGTAGTCTGGCTTGGCATAAAATCCCGATCAGCTTTTTATATTCCTTTACAGGAGCTAAGCTGATACCAGGGAACATTAACTGAAAAGGGGATGTAATGAGCTGCTTTACATATTCCCCTACCCAGAATGCCCGCGAAGTGCTTAATGGCCTTCTGAAGCTCCATTACACCAGGAGTGGTGGCCTCGCCCTGAGGAAAATACTCATCCCACATATATATATATATATATATATATATATATATATATATATATATATATTTATATATATATACATATAATGGAAAAATGGAGCACTCACCGGAGTTCTGTGCAGTTGCTTCTTTATTCACATGAAGACATAGGGTTAAACAGCAGGGAGGACAGGTGGACGGATGCGGGGGGAGAGATCGACTCGGTGACGGGCCGTTTGCGCACCGAAGAGCTTCGTCAGACCCCGCAAACGGCCCGTCACCGAGTCGATCTCTCCCCCCGCATCCGTCCACCTGTCCTCCCTGCTGTTTTACCCTATGTCTTCATGTGAATAAAGAAGCAACTGCACAGGACTCCGGTGAGTGCTCCATTTTTCCATTCTATTTTCTCCGTGATTCAAGTTTTATAAACTCTATCAGATGTGCAGCACCGCAATTAGGAACCTCCAGCAGTTTCAAGGGACCGTACTTATATTCTTTTAGTCCGGTGTCATACACTAGAGTGGTGCCGAGCATCTTTGCATATTATATATATATATATATATATATATATATAGAAGACAGGGGTGGGAGACAGCACCGGGGAGCGACCTCTGTGCCCCTGACCACCCAGGCAACCAGCCCAGGATCAATGTAGTCAAAGTCCCAAAATCACAGCACCAGCCAGGTCATGGATCTTGAAAAACTTGAATACTTTATTCTCCCCACAGCAAATGCAAGTTTCGACAATAGTAGCCTTCATCAAGCATCTTATCAAGCATTGCTTGATAAAGGCTACTATTGCCGAAACGTTGCATTTGCTGTGGGGAGAATAAAGTAATCAAGTTTTTCAAGATCCATGACCTGGCTGGTGCTGTGATTTTGGGACTTTGTACAGTGACCCGCCCCCCCCCCCCCCCCCCCCGACCTACGATGGCCCCGACATACAATCATTTCAGCATAAGATGGTCTCTCAGAGGTCATCTCATGTTGAAGGCAGCATCAACATACGATGCTTTTGTATGTCGGGGCCATCGCATAAACTGCTATCCGGCAGCGCAGACTGCTTCAGCTGCTACCGGATAGCCGTTTACGGTGCCCCGTGTGGTCCGCTGACGATCACTTACCTGTCCTCGGGGCTCCGGCGCGTCCTCTTCGGGATCCCCTGCATCGTCGGCGCTCTCCATCGTCGTCATCACGTCGCTGTGCACGCCATCCCATCATCCAATAGGAGCGGCGTGTGTAGCGGCGTGGTGGCGGCGACGGAGAGCAAGGATGCCGGGGAAGCAGAGGCCTTACAGGAGCGTCGGGGACACCCCGGGGACGCAGCGACAACGATGGACGGCGACATCCAGGGCAGCGGTGAGGAGCTGTGATGGTCCAGAGCGGCGGGGACAGGTGAGTACAACCTCCAATACCAGTGGTCTTCAACCTGCGGACCTCCAGATGTTGCAAAACTACAACTCCCAGCATGCCCGGACAGCCGTTGGCTGTCCGGGCATGCTGGGTGTTGTAGTTTTGTAACATCTGGAGGTCCGCAGGTGGTAGACCACTGTCCTATACTTTACATTGCACGGATCCCTCAACATACAATGGTTTCAACAAACGATGGACCATTTGGAACGGATTACCATCGTATGTTGAGGGACCACTGTATATATATATATATATATATATATATATATATATCTTTCCTTGAACATGTAAGGTTGCTAAGTAAGGACATTGGCTAATAATGGGATTCAGAGAACAACATGATAGTAAGGCTAATAAAAATATACTATGTAGGCCTAAAACCTAACATGTCCAACAATTGTGTTCCAGAGGAAACAAGCAGAAATGATTACAAAAAGGGGCCAAGTCTATTTCTGTGACTAGGGCACAAGGACCGCTTAGTCTTAATGACCAAAGCGATCGAAGTGTGTTCACATGAGAAAGCATGTCAGGGCGTCTACTACAAATAACTAGATTTATTGTCCTGTTTATGCTTACCGTGTTTTACTTTCTGCACAACGAATATACAGTATATATTGTTGGTAGACAATTGCGCAGCACTCCAGCTTGCAAACCAAACGTGATTTATTCAACTCATGTTACGGCTGTTGTGATATTAGTTTAATAAATCACATTTTGTTTGCACATTATCTGGAGACTGCACCTTTTTGTACTTATTTTAGAGGATTATAATCAAACCTGTGATGCTGCCATCCGCATACTCGGAACTGGTTAAGTTGTGTTGCATAACACTTTTCTGTTGTTATGTCTATTGTTGGATTATCTTTTTCATGCATATATCGGTTGAATAAAGTTGAGCGTTACCTATTTATATGGGGATTATATTGTGTATTGTGAAGGGGTAGAGCCTTGAAAAAGTGCATTAACGAAAAACAGCCATTGGCTTGACTCTGCATCCCATGTCTGTGTTATAATATAGAAATTAGTTATTAGGGAGTGCTGTGGACAAGTCATTTTTTATGTAAAATGTCAGTTAAAGGGGTACTCTGGTGCTTAGACATCTTATCCCCTATCCAAAGGATATGGGATAAGATGCCTGATCGCGGGGATCCGGACGCTGGGGACCCCTGTGATCTTCCACGACACACCCCGTTAGAATCAGTCCCCGGAGCTTGTTAATGGTGACCACGGGGACGAAGCATAGTGATGTCACAGCTCCGCCCCCGTGTGATGTCATGCTCCGCCCCTCAATGTAAGTCTATGGGAAGGGGCGTGGCAGCTGTCACGCCCCTCCTATAGACTTGCATTTAGGGGGCGGAGCGTGACATCACACAGGGGTGGAGCCGTGACGTCACTATGCTACGTCCTCGTGGTTGAGATGGACTCAGCCTGAGGACCTCCATCGGTTCCAGAAGCCGCTAAAGGTGAATGCTGCATGGTAGATCCCGGGGGTCCCCAGCGGCTGGACCCCCACAATCTGACATCTTATCCCCTATCCTTTGGATAGGGGATAAGCTGTCTAGGGGCGGAGTACCCCTTTAAGCTCTTCCCTTTCATCTAATGCTCAGACTGCAGCAGAGTAACAAAAATTTATAAAAAATTAAAAAAAAAGCATAGTAAACATAGAACATTATCTTGCTATCTGTTTTGGCAAGAAACTATATTGACTGTGCTCTAAGAAATGCCAAGTACATCCCAACCCCAGATCTAGTTTTCATTGGAGAAAATAATATCTTTATATTCCTACAAATAGTGTATATTATAATAATGGCAACTATTTAACCAGCTGTCCCTGATGATCTGGTAAAACAAGTATAACATACTTAACACTTGAAGAAGATGGATCTTACCTGGTTTGTATCCCTGCTCCTGGCTCTGATCATTTCATGGTTTATCTACTCCACATGGGATTCCATATACAGAAGACGTAACTTACCTCCAGGACCTACACCCTTGCCTATTGTTGGAAATGTCCTTCAAATAAAGAGAGGAGAGATGGTCAAATCCTTGATGGAGGTTAGTTTTGACAGGGAAGTTTGAAAAATTTGTTTAAAGGGGTATTCCAGTGAAAAAACATTTTTTTTAGGTCTTTATAAGTACTGGAGGCCGTATCTCCAGAAGGATATAGATACTCTAGAGAGAGTTCAAAGAAGATACTAAACTAGTACATGGATTGCAGGATAAACCTTACCAGGAAAGGTTAAAGGACCTGAACATGTATAGAAGAAAGAAGAGACAGAGGGGATATGATAGAGACTTTTAAATACATAAAGGGAATCAACACGGTAAAGGAGGAGATGATATATAAAAGAAGAAAAACTACCACAAGAGGACATAGTTTTAAATTAGAGGGGCAAAGGTTTCTGCAGTAATATCAGGAAGTATTACTTTACTGAGAGAGTAGTGGATGCATGGAATAGCCTTCCTGCAGAAGTGGTCGCTGCAAATACAGTGAAGGAGTTTAAACATGCATGGGATAAGCATAAGGCTATCCTTCATATAAGATAGGGCCAGGGACTATTCATAGTATTCAGATTATTGGGCAGACTAGATGGGCCAAATGGTTCTTATCTGCTGACACATTCTATGTTTCTATGTCAACTGGTGCCAGAAAGTTAAACAGATTTGTAAATTAATTCTATTAAAACATCTTTACCCTTCCAGTACTTTTTAGCAGCTGTATGCTACAGAGAAAATTTTGTTCTTTTTGAATTTCTTTTTTTGTCTTGTCCACAGTGCTCTCTGCTGACACCTCTGTCCGTGTCAGGAACTGCCCAGAGAAGCATAGGTTTGCTATGAGGATTTTCTCCTGCTCTGGACAGTTCCTGATACGGGCATAAGGTGTCAGCAGAGAGCACTGTGGACAAGACAAAAAATTAATTAAAAAAGAACAGAACCTCTGTAGAATACAGTTGCTAAAAAGTACTGGAAGGGTAAAGATTTTTCATTAGAAGTAATTTTCAAATCTGTTTAACTTTGTGGCACCAGTTCATAAAAAAAAAAAAATTCCAACAGAGTACCCCTTTAACTGCTTACATAGAGAATAGAGAGTGAAAAAGAACTAAGTGTATACTGTTATTACTGAGAAACCCAAGCTGATCCAGAGAAAAGTAAAAGCCACCCTTGAATTGCCTTAAAGACCAATTTACTATACACATTACACATATCCCCTTAGCATTATCTTCTCTAAAGTAAATTCATTTCTTTTTCCAACTACTCTTAAGATCAACTATTCCTTAGAACATTCTCCAGCACCCTGGAATCTCACCTATGGGCTACTGACCCAAACTGTATATGTGTGGTCACACCAGATATTTGTAAAAGGGTAGAATAGTACATTTTTTCCCCTCTAGAAACTGTCTCCTTTCTAATAAGACTAAAAACCAGAGTTACCAGCACAGTTATTGCATTTAAAGTTCTGAATATGTATGTTGTCGGCACTAATCTGAGCTTTAAACTTAACCCATCCATTGGTAAGACCGCTCATTAAAACAGGTAGCCTCCCAAACGTTTTGCCAAGCAAGTTGGCTTTGTCAAGGGCTTGAGGCTACTAGCTGTCAGCACACCTGCTGGGGTTTATATAACATATGTTTGTGATGTAGCAACATTCTTCTCTGTGATTGTTATGATTATAAGACAGACTATCAATATTACAGAGCGGGGGATATTATATTATTGGGGTTTGTATAGGCAGTCAGCTGATGTTCACCCTTTATCCCACACCAGGACATGGAAACTGGACTTCAGCTGGATCGTTACCACAAGTGGCAGATGGCCAGGCAAAGCATTACACCCTGGTGCATTCGATGTAGCAGAGCTGAGTAGCTCAGAAGTAACCAGGTGGTGTTAGCTTGCTTAAAATAAAGAGGTGTAGTCAACAGTCCAGGTCATATACAGAAGGTCAGTGATGTACAAGAGCATCAGGCAGGATCAGGCAGAGAAGAAGGCAGGATAAGAGGAACAGGTGTAGTAGGCAGGGAATAGCGTGAATTGTAGACTTGTGGGTGATGTCACTAATGTGAATGTTCGTGATGCCAGGAGTGTTAACCTGCCTACTATGTCGGGTAAAGAATACTTCAAATGCCAGGTTAAGGTAGCCTTTTGAACTTTACTTGAACAATTGCAGGAAGGTAGTAGAGACAGTTCCGTTCAACTGATGTGCAATTGTATTAATATATGAAGCAAGAAACCAAAGTTTCTCTTATGGGATTGCTGGGACTTTATCGACGTGACTAACACTTTACTAGAGTTAGCTTGAATAGACTTAACTTGACTAGGCTTAACTTGATTAGACTGGACCTGACTTTGGGAGCTGCCAAACACTGCCTTGCGCTGCTTCACTGTAGGAATATCAATTTTGGTGCTTAGGTGCGGGTCATGTGAGCCGCGACAACGAATATTCAAATTGAGCTGGTGTGCCCAGCAAAGATCACACCTAACATTGCAAAGTTATATAACTTTATCTTGTGCAGCTATATAAAGGTAATTTCATTTGACTGGAGTTCTCCTTTAAGGAGCAATCAGACTGTGTAGAGCTGTCCTGTGGAGCAGTGATAAGAGACCCAGAGTTAATGGAAAAACAGCATGTTGAGGCGCCATCTTAGGAAACCTCCACTCTTGTACCTAAGAAATCCATGAGTTTCCTAGTCATTGTGAACTTAGCCTATGTTTTTACCATCCCTTCAAAGAGCCAATGCAGAAGGTAGAGAGGTGCACCAAGTAATCAGAGCAGTTTGAAATGGTTGGTAAAGCTGCAGCTAGCCTCTAAGGAGCATCCTGGTAGAAGGAGCCCAGAGAAACATGACCATATTGAAATGACAATGTAACATTCTAATTACACTCTTAGGATACATAATCAATACAATCTGATTATTTTAGTGGTATGTTCTTGAATCCAACATAATCTGAAATGGGATTGTCTGCTAAGAATAAAGGTAAAAATAACCACAAAAAGAGTACAGATAAAATATGTCCTTACTTTTATTAGTCAGAAGGAGCAACTTAAAACAGTTCAATCAGTACAGTATTGTATACAGTATAGTCCAGTATTGTATACAGTGCTGACCTCCCCCTCTGCTAGTGGGGGGGGGGGGGGGGTGACCTCTGGTGGTGTGACACCCTGACCCAGGTGCGTCCGATCATCCCTGTCACTGGCAGTTTTTGTAAGCTCAATCTGCAGAGCAGAGCGGGTGCATACAGAAACAGACTGTGACAGGGATGGTTGGAGGCCTGTGGAAGACTGAGCTCTCTCGCTGGGGACTTACTCAGCTCCTCTTCCTCCTCTGCTGATCGGCACGGCAGCTTTCACCTGCACTGCTTGGGTCAGTGGCGTTATTTATTGAGGGAGCACAGTGGCATCACTCATTCTGTGGGCAGAGTGGCTTCATTTATTGTGGGGGCATTCATTGTTTTAATGGACACAGAGGTACAATTAGTCGGGATTAGGGCATAGCATGTGGCAGTAATATTGCAGGGGAATAGTGTATGGCAGTAACATACCAGGGGCCCAGTGTGTGGCAGTATTAGATTCGGGGGTGCAGTGTGTGGCAGTATTATATTCAGGGGTACAGTGTGTGGCGGAATTATATTCAGGGGTACAGTGTGTGGCAGAATTATATTCAGGGGTACAGTGTGTGGCAGTATTCAGGTCATACATCCTCTACACTTCAGTTGCTCGTTTGCTATTTCCTTCGTAGCACTGAGGCAGGTTGGACCTTTACCGGATGGCAGACCTGAATAAGCAGACCCTCACTAAAAATAGTTGAGTACCCCTGTCCTATATGTATTCCCTATCTATCTATCTATCTATCTATCTATCTATCTATAAACAGGAGAATACAGCAGCACACTGCTAGCACACAGATACAGATAAAACACGAAATGCTATATTGCTACAATGCAAAAAATGAAAAAATGTAGGTACTTTGCTCACCATTTGGCCAAATAGTTTGGACCATCCCACCAGGATAAGGTGACCTCATTGGGACGGACCCTACACTGTGAATATGCCTCTGGCAGTTGTAGTTTTGCAACCCCTGGAGGCACCCTGTTCAGGAAACACTGTTCTTTCCATGTCATATCTATCTATCTATCTATCTATCTTTCTTTCTCAGTATTTCCCAACCAGGGTGCCTCCAGCTACAAAGCTACAACTCCCAGCATACCCTAATCACAGATTAGTTCACACTGAGAGCCGTCCTTCACATGGTAAAAGCTTTACGCTTACATGGCAATTGGTATATTTGATTATATTACTGGAAATCGTTTTTCGCAATGGGAGATGACACCATTTTCTACTGCAGAGGGTAACACCAACCCTAGCAACGCCACTGCCCTCTGGCCTTATATACAGTACTGTATTGAATAAGAAGCAATACAAAATATTGCCTTGCTGATATATACCCCTGCAACTTCACACACACTAGAGGTGCATTTGGACCCCTAGTGTGCGAGAAATGAGCAGGGCAGCTATGATTGCATGCTGCAGCAGAAGCTGCAGGCTTATTGGATGCAGGGGTGGCGTGGTGATGGGGCGCAGTAATGAGGGCGGTGCAGGGCTGCAGGGATTGGACGCAGTGGCGGAGTGAGCAGTGGTGACGAGGACACTGCAGGCATCGGTGATTGCATACAGGGACGGCGCACTTATGGCCTGAGCAGCGGGGACAAGTGAGTGCCAGTGCAGTGTAACAGGGCAAATCAAATGGCCCAGCGGCAGCTCCAGCAGTCAGCACCACCGGAGAATCGTTTTTCAGGATGGGGGCCATCCTGGAAAAAGGTTCTCCGGGGGGCGTCAGATGCATCGTAAGTCGATGCAGTATTCAACATATAAGCCCATCGTTTGTTGAAACCATCGTATGCCAAGGGATCACTGTATAAGATAAAAGCTGAAATGGCTATTGATCTGTCTAGTCTCCCTAAATTAAATCTCTCAAATATTTTCCATCTCTTTTTGATGCCATCTGTAGTTTTTAATGTGAATCCTATTTTAAGTTTGCCTTCCCTCCGGGTTTCTGTAAGGGTGCACATGTTTAAAACACCTGGTGGAATTGCCTCCCCCCTCTGATCTCTGTCCATTATCAGTTTACCAGCTTGGAGATGATTATTATTTGTTTATAATAACAACTTATTCTATTCTAGTGGATACTGGGGTTGGACTTTTATTTAGCATTATACTCTATATCATGTATTGTATTTGCCCCCCCCCCATATCATTGGTGTTACATATGTCTTACATTAGCAGGTATATGCTATAACTCTGATTTATATTGACTATTCTTTGATGAGGGTGATGGCGCTGATTTATTTTGGGGTATACCTTTATACATGTTCTCCTTGAGGTAGAGCAAATGTGCTCCATTCAGTTCTTGTTTGTGAGCGTTTTAGATTTTTGATAATTGCAAATAAAGTTTGATATATTTTCATATATGAAGAGTATGCACTATTATGATGTGTTTCTTTTTCTCTTGTCTGTGATGGTTATGTTTCAATGCACCTAGTAGCACTCCTTTAACCTCTTAAGGATGCAGGGCATACCTGTACGCCCTGCGCCCAGTCCCGGTGTTTAAAACATTGCACTCGCACTTAAAACATCGCATCACACCGGGTCGGTCCCGGCTGCTATTCAGCCGGGACCCTGGGCTAATAGCACGCGGCACTGATCGTTGTGCTGCACACTATTAACCCTTCAGATGCGGCGATCAAAGTTGATCGCCGTGCTGAAAATGAAAGTAAACGCTTCCCGGCAGCTCAGTCGGGCTGATCAGGACTATCGTGATAAAACCGCGATGTCCTGATCAGTGAGGATGTGAGCGGAGGTTCCCTCACCTGTCTCCGTCACGTCCTATCCGTCACTGCCCCTATCTCGCTGATCCGTGCAAAGCTATGGCTTTGCAGGGATCAGGGTAAAAGATCAGTGTGTGCAGTGTTAAAGGTCCCTACGGGAGCTATTACACTGCAAAAAAAAAAAGTGAAAAAAAGTTAACAAAGGTCATTTAACCCCTTCCTTAATAAAAGTTTGAATCACCCCCTTTTCCCATAAAAAAACTGTGTAAATAAAAATAAACATATGTGGTATCACCATGTGCGTAAATGTTCGAACTATAAAAATATATTGTTAATTAAACTGCACGGTCATTGGCGTACGCACAAAAAAATTCCAAATTCCAAAATAGCGTTTTTTGGTCACTTTTTATATCATAAAAAAAATGGATAAAAAGCAATCAAAAAGTCCGATCAATGCAAAAAATGAGCCCTCATACCGCCCCATATGCGGAAAAATAAAAAAGTTATAGGGGCCAGAAGATGACAATTTTAAACATATACATTTCCTGCATGTAGTTATGATTTTTTACAGAAGTACAAAAAAATCTAACCTACATAAGTAGGGTATCATTTTAACCGTATGGACCTAAAGAATAAAGATAAGGTGTCATTTTTTACCAAAAAATGCACTGCGTAGAAATGGAAGCCCCCAAAATTACAAAATTAAGTTTTTTCTTCAATTTTGTCACACAATGATTTTTTTTTTACGTTTTGCCGTGAATTTTTTGGTAAAATTGCTAATGTCACTGCATAGTAGAATTGGTGGCGCAAAAAATAAGCAATCATATGGAATTTTATGTGCAAAATTGAAAGCGTTATGATTTTTAGAAGGTGATGAGGAAAAAATGAAAATGCAAAAACGGAAAAAAAGCTGAGTCCTTAAGGGGTTAATTAGTTTATGATTGATAGTTTGAGCCCCCATTCCTTTCTTTGTTTTGTAAATCACATTTCTGTTATTTGTCTTTTTATACCATACAAAGTATAAGTTAACAAATCAAGAAAGGTAACAAGGGTGTTTTGTTACCTTTTTCTTGATTTGATAACTTATACTTTGCGATACGATTTTGTCTGCTATACATTGTTTCTGTACATTCTGTTATTTCAAAAAAATTCTAACAAAATTTGTTAGAACTAAAAGTGAGAACTTGTTTGGTGGGGGGAGGGATGAAGTTACGTGAGCATTTTTGGTGTTTGGTTTTCCATAAAAATCATAGGTAATTACCCTAATGTAGCAGTCCAAAACACGTAGGGTTTTGGGCTTGCCGGGACATCCTGAGGCTGGGTTCACATCACGTTTTAGGCAATAGGGGACCCCATACGGCTGGGGGGGGGAGCTAAAACTGGGCGCTCCCGTAGCCCTGCCGTATGTTATGTATTTCAATGAGCCGACTGGAGTGAAACGCTGACTCCGGTCGGCTCATTTTTGCCCCATATGCGGTTTTCTTCCACGGTTTTAGGTCCGGTGGGAAAACCGCATACGGGGCAACAATGAGCCGACCAAAGTCAGCGTTTCACTCTGGTTGGCTCATTGAAATACATGACATACAGGCCGCATACGGCAGGGATACAGGAGCGCCCGGTTTTAGCTCCCCCCAGCCGTATGGGGGTCCCGTATTGCCTATAATGTGATGTGAACCCAGCCTTATTTTAAGATTTTTTAACGGTTTTTAACAGATAAACAAAATTTATTGTACTTATGGAAGACAAACACCAGCGATACTCTTCCCAAAGACAATGTCCAGCAGGCTTTTTTTTCAATGTAGTATTTATCGGCATATAACACGCACTTTTTAGACTAAAATTTTTAGCCTAAAGTCTATGTGCGTGTTATACGCCGATACACCCCCAGGAAAGGCAGGAGGAGAGAGGCCGTCGCTGCCCGCTTCTCTCCCCCTGCCTTTCCTGGGGTCTAGAGCCCTGCTGCCGGCCCTTCTCTCCCCCTGGCTATCGGCGCCGCTGCCCGTTCTGTCCCCCTGACTATCGGTGCCGGCGCCCCATTGCCGGCGCCGATAGCCAGGGGGAGAGAAGCGGCGCCGACAGCCAGGGGGAGAGAAGCGGCGCCGACAGCCAGGGGGAGAGAAGGGGCAGCGGCAACCATTGCCGGCGCTGCTGCCCCGTTGCCTCCCCCCATCCCCGGTGGCATAATAACCTGTTGCCGGGGTCGGGTCCGCGCTGCTGCAGGCCTCCGGCGTGCGTCCCCTGCGTCGTTGCTATGCGCTGCACGTCAGTGCGCCGCGCCGTGCATAGCAACAACGCCTATAGCCAGGGGGAGAGAAGGGCCGGCAGCAGGGCTCTAGACCCCAGGAAAGGCAGGGGGACAGAAGCGGGCAGCGACGGCCTCTCTCCCCCTGCCTTTCCTGGGGGTGTATCGGGGTATACACGCGCACACACGCACCCTCATTTTACCATGGATATTTGGGTAAAACCCGGTGCGTGGTATACCCCGGTAAATACGGTAAGTATAAGTGTGGCATTGCAATAATATATCTTTGAATGAAATATATAATGTATATGCTTTAATATTTTCCAATTTGTATGTTATTCTTCAGTTTAGAGATAAATATGGCTCAGTATACACGGTATATTTTGGACATAATCCAATAGTTGTCCTTTGTGGTTACGATGCTGTCAAGGAAGCATTAATTGACCGAGCAGAGGAATTTAGTGGTCGTGGAAGGCTTCCTACTACTGATCAATATGTGCAAGGATATGGTAAGCCTATGAGCATAGTGTTTAATACAGTTATGTGTTTTACTTTAAGTATAGTAACAAATATAGATATCAGATAATGTATGGAAAGGTACCGTATTTTTCGCCGTATAAGACGCACTTTTTCTTCCCCAAACCTGGGGGGGAAAAGTTGGTGCGTCTTATACGGCGAAAACACACCTATCACAGCGGTCCCTGCGGCCATCAACGGCCGGGACCTGCGGCTAATACAGGACATCACCGATCGCGGTGATGCCCTGTATTAACCCTTCAGATGCGGCGATCAAAGCTGACCGCCGTGTCTGAAGCGAAAGTGACACTAAACTGGCTGCACTGGGAGGGACCTTACCTGCCTCCTCGGTGTCTGCTCCGTGCCGGGATCCCCTGCATGGCCGGCGCTCTCCTTCGTCGTCATCACGTTGTCGTGTGCGTAGCGACGTGATGGCGGCGACGGAGAGTGAGGATACCGGGCAGCAGAGACGTTCCGGAGCGAAGGGGACACCCCCGGGGACGCGGCGACAGCGATGGAAGGCGGCATCCAGGCCAGCAGTGACGAGTGGTGACAGTCCGGAGCGGCGGGGACACGTGAGTATTACCTCCTATACCAGTGGTCTTCAACCTGCGGATCTCCAGATGTTGCAAAACTACAACTCCTGCAACGGCTGTCCTGGCATGCTGGGGGTTGTAGTTTTGCAACATCTAGAGGTCTGCTGGTTCCAGATCACTGTGACCTATACTTTACATTGTATTCTAGATTTTCCTCATTTAAAATTGGGTGCATCTCATCGGGCGAAAAATATGGTATATCATTTTTTACAACATTATCACTTTTGGCAAATAGTAATACTAAAATATAACCTTTAATGAGATATTATTAAATGTGGACATGTATAAAGCAAATAATCAAGCATGTAATTAATACACAATCAGTATTCAATTGACCAACAATTAATTATAAATTGGGAAACCAATTGTCCATTTATAGAGACTCATTAGCACATATACAGACATCTCCCTTTAAAAAAGAAAAATCCAGATATCCTGTAAACACAAATTATTAATCCCGATGCATTTTTCCCCCACAGGTACTAGGGGTTCATCAGGGGATATGTACAGGCTTGGGTAAACAGATATGGTTATGAACACATATGGTCATAAGATAGTGCTCTCAATTTGCAAAGATGTACAGACACCGGTCCACCCAGGACTACTCACTCAGGTGTCAATTGTTAGATTAGTGCAGGCTCGACAGGTAACATTGGCGCTAGGTCCCAAGCTCCCATAGTGTCATAGTCTACAGGAGGCCTCTTGGAGGCCACGACACTGTTGGAGCTCTGGAACTAACGCCAATGTTTCCTGCTGAAGCATTGCTGGCTTAGCATCTTATGACCACATCTGTTTATAGAATGGGAAACCAATTGTCCATTTATAGAGACTCATTAGCACATATACAGACATCTCCCTCTAAAAAAGGGAAATATCCCCTGATAAACCTCTAGTACCTGTGTGTGTGTGTGTGTGTGTGTACATTTCTTCTCTTGTTGGTCAATTGAATACTGATTGTGTATTCATTAAATGTTTGATCAGTTGGTTTATACTTATCGCCACGGGTTGGGTCGTTTATCTTTTAATAATATCTCATTAAAGGTTATGCTTTAGTATTACAATTGCCGTCAGTGATCATATTTTAGCATTAATACTAGGGATATGTGCAATTTGCATGATACTCCTTTTCAGTGAATTATAGTTTACTACAACATACATAGATAAGCTATGTTTTTTTTTTGTTTCAGGTGTAATTTTTAGCAATGGTCCTCGGTGGAGAGATTTGCGCAGATTTTCACTTACAATTCTAAGAAATTTTGGCATGGGAAAGAAGACTATTGAAGAAAGGATCCAAGAAGAAGCCCATTTTCTTATGGCAGAGATCAGAACACAAAAAGGTACTTAAAGGGGTACTCCACTCCTAGACACCTTATCTTCTATCCAAAGGATAGGGGATAAGATGTCTGATCATGGGGGTCCTGCCGCTGGGAACCCCCATGATCTCACCTGCAGCACACTGTGTCATCTGCTGCACGGAGCAAACTTCGATCCGTGCCTGATGACGGGCGATACAGGGGCCGGAGTATTGTGACATAAAGGCCCCGCCCCTTGTGACATCATGGCCTGCCCTCTCAATGCAAGTCTATGGGAAGGGGTGTGGTGACCATCCCATAGACATCCCATAGCCTACTCTCATAGACTTGTATTGAGGGGACGGGTCCGTGACATCACTATACTCCGGCCCCTGTATGGGTTATATATACACAAGATTTGTTTCCTCCTCACCCATGTTAATCCACTGTTCAGGCTTTAAGCACAGACCATGCTTTTGGAGTACCTACAGGCTATAGGTTATGTAGTAGTTATATACTAATTATAATATTTATATAATGTAGGTGTATATATTTATTTTTATCTATTTCTTTGAATTATGCAGTTACAATAATATGTTAAGTAGCAATCTTTACATGCATTGCAATATCGATAGCACAATGCATAGGAATTTTTGAGTTATCTACATATGAAGCTAGTGACGTAAGTATTGAACACGTCACCATTTTCCCCACTAATTATATTTCCAAGGGTGCTTTTGGCATGACATTTTCCCCAGATGTTAGTAACAATCCAGGTAATCCATAAAATAAAAATGAGGAGTGAGGAGTGAGGTGTTAGAAGCCTGGGCCAATCAGAAGCTTAGGAGGGGTATTTGAGGCCTCCAGGCTCTCGATTTCAGTTTTGTTCTGATTTTGTTCTATTTGGGTTTTAGTCCTGTCTGTGCTAGACTTGTTTCTTTGTCTTAGCCATGGCTTTGTAGTTCTAATTAGTGTTGCTCGTGAATATTCGCAATTCGAATTTTCTGACAAATTTTGTTTAGTTTCTTTGTTAATTTGTTTCTTTGTTAATGGATTAATTGGGTAGTGAACAACATCTGGTGAAAATTTTATGTCAATAACTCCTTTGAAAATGTATTTAGTAAGAAAATATTGACATATTCAAAACTTTTCAAAAAATGTCACCCGCTGTCTTGTTGCCAATATTCTTGGACTTGTTTTATAGGGAATCCATCATCAGTGTCACCTGCACTAACCTATTGGTACAGGCTTGTAGTGTGGGTGACAAAAAATAAAATGATACATACCACGAGCTCCTCCATTCGCCTGTTCTCCTTCTTTTTTCCGTTTATACGAATAAGCAGCTTGTTGCCGAGCGGCCCTCACAAGCTTGCTCCTTTCTGCCTACATCTGCACATTTGCTGCTGCTTCCCATATGAATATTTATTAGCTGGGCAGAATGAGGAAGCAGCAGCCATGACGTCAGCGTGTTTGTGGAGGCTTGTAAGCACCGCCCATGAACCAAGCTGCTTATTTGTATAAACGGAATAAGAATGATAACGGAACGTATCGGCTTCTGGTACATATAATTTTAATCAGCGTCATCCACACTACAAGCCTGTACGAACAGGTTAGTGTGGGTGACACTGATGACAGATCCCCTTTAAGTATCTGAGGCTGTGTTGTTGTCTTTTACAATATATTGCAGCTAATATAGCAAACCATTCTCTTTTTTTCTACCTTTCTTTGTACTCTTTCTTTCTTAATTCCATTTTTTTTCATCTAGTTCATTGCTATCCTTCCTTTCTTTCTTCCACCTATCTTTCTTCCTACCTATTAATCTCTTTCTATCCTTTTCTCTTTATTCTATTTCCTTTATTTCTTCCTACCTATCTCTCCATTGCTTTTAACTTTTTTCCTGTTCTTCTTTCCTTGCTTTAAACCTCTTTTTGTACCTTTTCCCTCCTATCTTCCTGTTCCTCTTTCTTTCTTTCTTTCTTTCCTTCCTTCATAATTATCTCCTTTTCTACATTTTTTCCTTCCTTTCATCTTTCCTTCCTTCTTGTTCTTAATTCCTTACTTCTCTCCCTTTCTTCCTCCTTTTTTCCTTCCTTCTTCCTTCCCTCAACATTCTTTTTTTTTTTTTAACCTTTTTTCCTTCCTCGTTTACTTCTTTCCTGTTCTTCTTTCCTTGCTTTCAACTTCTCTTTTTGTAAATTTTCCCTCCTATCTTCTTGTTCTTCTTTTCTTCCTTCCTTCATAATTATTTCCTTTTCTACATGTTTTCCTTCCGTCCATCTTTCCTTCCTTCTTTCTTGTCCTCCTTTCCTTCCTTCTTTCATACTTCCCTTCCTTCCTTCCTTCTTGTTCTGCTTTCCATTATTCTTTCATACTTTTCTCCCTTCCTTCTTGTTCTTCTTTCCTTCCTTCTTTTATACTTCTCTCCCTTCCTTCCTCCTTTTTTCCTTCCTTCATTTCTTCCTTCCTTCCTGTTCTTCCCTTCCTTCAAACTTCTCTCTTTTTCTACCGTTTTTCCTTCCTTCCTTTCCGTCATTCCTTCATACTTCCTTTTTTTACTTTTGTTTCCTTCTTTCCTCTTTTCTTCCTTTTCTCCCTAACACATAAATTATATGTTTTACAAGAATCTATCATTTCTATGTTGTTTATCCAGAACAGTTCATCGACCCAACTAGATTTCTGGTTCAAGCCGTCTCAAATATAATTTGCTCCATTGTGTTTGGAAACCGGTTTGAATACAGTAATGACAGTTTCCAGAAACTCCTGACCATGTTCGCGGCAGTGTTCAAGGATATGAGTAGTCAGTGTGGACAGGTAAGTGCTAATATTTTTCTGTACTATGCACTAGACATCAAGTAAGTTGGAGAGCAGAAGCTTTTACAGATTTTGCAGAAGCTATAAGTTACACCTCTAGTGAGGGCAGAACATTACAATTGACTGTAACTAATGTCAAATACAAGAATTTTTATACAGCAGTGTCACTCACACTAAAGTTAAAAGTAAAATCCTTGCAATGTGATTCTATAGTGTAATTTTTACATTGTTGTCTACTGGATCCATCTGATCTTTTTTCATCAGTCATTGTATTTCAGAAGCAGAATTTTAACTGGACCATAAAGTAGTTAAGTAGTTTAGTAAATTAGTTTTCGTGTAACATAGAATAATAGAATATTGTTGACAGAAATAAGACCACATGGTCCATTACATTATTTCCTTTTTAAAATTTTTTGTCATGTTGTGGCCTTGTGGTTAAAAAAACCCCCCTCATCATTCTGCACTCAATACCCCATAAAGAAAGCTGGATTTAGGGATGTTCTGCCATTCTTCTCTGCAGATCTTCTCAAGCTCTGTCGGATTGAATGGGGACCGTTGGCAGACAGCGATTTGTAGGTCTCTCCAGAGATGTTTGATTGGGTTCCAGTATTTAGCCACTCAAGGGCCACACAAGGACAGTTTTCTTGGCTGTGTACTAGGGGGTCATTGTCTTGTTCAAACTAATAAATTTTGTATTAAGAGCCCTTTTTAACAGGCTTTTATTAAGATTATTTTGTACTATGTTCCATTCATCTTTCCCTCAACCCTGACCAATCTCTCTGTCCCAGCTGCTTAAAAACACCCACACAGCATAATGCTGTCGCCACCATACTTCACTGTAGGGATGATATTGGGCAGGTAACGAGTAGTGCCTAGTTTCCTACAGGTGTGATACTTAGAATTGAGGCCACAAAATTCAATCTTGGTTTCAACACAACAGAGAATCTTATTTAACACAGATTGAGAGTCTAGGTGTTTTAGTTGGACTTTAATTTTTCTTTTACTGAATAGTAACTTCTTTCTGATCACTTTGCACACAGGACCTTCACTCCTGATTACTAATCCTGATTACTAAATGGAAGATTATTTCTTCCATTTAAGAGTTATAGAGGCCACTGTGCTCTTGGAAACTTCCGATGCAGCAAAAAACAAAACAAAAAAAACTATAATAATAATTTGTGTACTCTTCTCTAGATGTGTGCCCCCAATCAGTCTTGTCTCTGAGTTCTACAGAAAGTTATTTTCCCCTCAGGGCTTAGTGTTTGCTCTAATAGTTACATAGTTCATAAGTTGCATAGTTCATAAGGTTGAAAAAAGACCAGAGTCCATCAAGTATAACCTTTAACCCTAATGAGTCCCTACTGAGTTGATCCAGAGGAAGGCAAAAAAAACCTCATACTACAGGTAAAAATTCCTTCCCCACTCCAAATATGGCATCAGAATAAATCCCTGGATCAACGATCTGTCCCTATAAATCTAATATACATAACTAGTAATGTTATTACTCTGCAAAAACGCATCCATAGGCATAGTCAGCTGACCTTATATAGACAGGACTGTGTCTTTCCAAATCATGTCCAATAAAGTGAATCTACCACAGGTGACTCCACTCCAGGTGTATAAAAAAAAGTGGGAGTCCCACTCTGCAAAATTTTTAGTGGCATAGCAAGGATTTGAAACATATGCCCATGCAAAATGTTAGTTTTTTCCTTTTTTTTAACCCCTTTTTTTTCACTTTTGCACTTTCATTAATTCCTGCTCTCCTTCCAAAAATCATAACGCTTAAAATTTTTCACCTACAGACCCATATGAGGGCTTGTTTTTTCACCCATTTTTTTTTTAAACTTTTAGGGGTTTCTTCTTCTACGTGTACTTTTCGGTAAAAATGACACATTTTCTTTATTCTGTAGGTCCAAATGGTAACAATGATACCCAAATTATATAGGTTTTATTTCTTTTAAAAAATTATAACTTTCTGCATGAAAATTAGCATGTTTAAAATTGTGCTCTTCTCACCCCTATTTTATTCATTTTTTCGTATATGGGGATGTGTGAGGGCCTTTTTTTGTGCCGTTATCTGTAGTTTTTATTGGTACCATTTTTGTTTTGACATATGCAATACCACATATGTTTATTTTTGTTTACTTTTTTATGGGAAAAGGGGGTGATTCAGGCTTTTATAAGAAAGAGGTTGAATCATATTTATTAATAATTTATTTTTTTTATCAATTTTTTTGTCCCCATAGGGGACTATTACATGCAATCGTAGACTGCATACACTGAGCAATGCTATGCCATTGCACAATTTAGCAGTCAGGATTGTGTTTTTTTTTTACATTTATTTTAAACGCCGCAATCAACTTTGATTGTGGCGTCTAAGGAGTTTATACTGGGCACCACTATGATCGGTGATGACTAGCATTAGACACGGGTCACGGTGGCTTGACCAGAGTTAGCATAGGGTGTACATGTATGTACATGTATGCCCAGCGTCTTTAATGGGTTAAAAAATAATCAAAATTTTTTTTTTATTATGGGGTATTGAGCACATCGCTGCAGAGTGGGATGCGGTGAGTACAGCAGACTGAAAACTAAGCCCTGTGATTAGAATTCACTTAGCAGCATTCGGGCTGCTTTTAATTTTGAGAGAAAAAAATACGTTTTAGTCAGGGACGGATTAACGTAGGGGCTGATGGAGGAGCAGAGCTGCCCATGCTGCAAGACCGCAAGAGAGTTTAAATCCTCTCTACTCTCGCAACTCTGTACTCTCGCGGGCCACGGCGGCCGGCAGTCAGAGCCAGAGGCGGCTCTACCAACCCTCGCTCTGATTGGGGCCTCGCTCTGGCCCTGACCACCGCAGGGGGCCCCCATCACATTCTGGACATCCCTGTGTCCCGAAAGATCTTTTCGGGACACAAGGATGCCCCAGCGGTTACCTCTCTCTGGCGGCCCCCGCGTTAACCTTAAAAACGCAGGGGCTGCCGGGAGGTAGCGCACGCAGGGACGTAACTGACATCCCGTGTGTGCGCCCATTGCAACAGCAGAGAGGAGCGGAGCAGCAGAGGAGGAGGACGCGCGTGCACATGCTAAGTTACCTGTATGTTGTACGTCATCTTCAGTGTTCCCACCACCACTCCTCCGGTCCCAGGACCTACTGCTATGGCCTGTAGGCCATAGCAGTAGATTGTGACCCCGGACCGGAGGAGTGGTGGTCGGAACACTGAAGTGGGGCAGTACACAGGCATACAGCCTCCAGCCATACACTGTATATGTGGAGAACTATACTGCACCTAATGTGGGGAAACTATACTGCACCTAATGTGGGGGAACTATACTGCACCTAATGTGGGGGAACTATACTGCCCCAGGTGCCACTCTCAAGGGGGGTGCCAGGGGCGGACTGACCCGCCGCCGCAACTACTGAGGATCTAGGACACTCGTCCCAGATCCCCAGCAGACAGCGGTGCCTTCTCCTACATGCGCGATACACGCACATACAGGAGAAGGCATCCGCTCTGTGTGAGCCACATCTGCAGCTTACACAGAGGAGACGTGACCTCCGCCCTCACGCAGTACAGGCGCCGATGACGTGACTCATCGGCGCCTGTACTGTGGAGGGGAGAAGACGTGGGCCATGCAGCTCAGGAGATCGCTGCGTGGGATATCAGGTGAGCATCCTTTTTTTTATTTTTTTTAACCCTGCCTATACCTACAGGGAAGGGGGGGTGCTCTGCATATACCTATGGGAGAGGGGGGGGGTGCTCTGCATATACCTATGGGAGGGGGGTGCTCTGCATATACCTATGGGAGAGGGGGGGTGCTCTGCATATACCGATGGGAGAGTGGGGTGCTCTGCATTTACCTATGGGAGAGTGGGGTGCTCTGCATATACCTATGGGAGAGGGGGGTTGCTCTGCATATACCTATGGGAAAGGGAAGGAGAGGGGGGTGCTCTGCATATACCTATGGGAAAGGGTGGGAGAGGGGGGGTGCTCTGCATATACCTATGGGAAAGGGAGGGAGAGGGGGTGCTCTGCATATACCTATGGGAAAGGGAGGGTGAGGGGGGTGCTCTGCATATACCTATGGGAGAGGGGGGTGCTCTGCATATATCTATTGGAAAGGGAGGGAGAGGGGGGTGCTCTGCATATCCCTATGGGAAAGGGAGGGAGAGGGGGTGCTCTGCATATACCTATGAGAAAGGGAGGGAGAGGGGGTGTAGCCCTGCATATACCTATGGGGAAGAGGGGGGTGTAGCTCTGCATATATCTATGGGGAAGGGGGGGTTGTAGCTCTGCATATACCTATGGGGAAGGGGGGGTGTAGTTCTGCATATACCTATGGGAAAGAGGAGGGTAGCTCTGCATATACCTATGGGAAAGAAGAGGGGGGTAACCCTGCATATACATATGGGAAAGATGGGGGTTGTAGCTCTGCATATACCTATGGGAAAAGGGGGAGGTAGCTCTGCATATACCTACGGGAATGAGGGGTGTAGCTCTGCATATACCTATGGGAAAGAGGGGGTTATCTGGTTACCTACCTACCTGCCCTTTTACTGTGCAGGACACCAAGGAGGGCATTATTACAGATTGTGGACCTATAGATGGGAAGATTGTGTAGAGGAGGGCACTGAAAAAATGCAGAGTCTGGCACGTTTTTCCTGCAGATGTTAAGAGATCCACATGGTGGTCTTATCCGGACGGAGAGGAAAAAGAAAGAGGACGCCGCTGATCAAAAAATACGTAATTGTGAGTCCCAAAATGAAACTGTAATCACTTATATGGTACAGATCCTGTGTATAGCTGACATCTACCGCCATATGGTCCTGTATATAATCACATGTTGTATACAGATCCTGTATAGTATACTGGTCTGTGTATAGTGGTTTAATTCAGTACAGTATGGCGGTATTATCCAGTTATTGTGCGGTGGTATATATTTGCTCCTTGTATAGCAGTATTATTGATCATGGCAATTTACCTACTTTAAAGTGTTTCTTACATTTATAAATTTTAATTTATTGTGTGTGGGATTTGGGTGGAATAGGAGTGTAGCAGAAGATTGACGAGCTGCAGAGCCTAGCAGGGGCCGTTGCCTTTTATTTGGTCCGGGGGCCCCGAGTGTTGTCAATCCGCCCCTAGGGGGAGTGGAGGGAGGGGGTGCAATTAAGGGGGGGTGCGTGTGTGTGCGTGGGGGGGGGGTGCCAAACAAAGGGTCCGCCCCGGGTGCCAAATGCTCTAGGTGCGCCCCTGGTTCTGTGAATTAAGAACAAGCAGGGCTATGTGCACAGAGGACAAGCAGGGCTCTGTGCACTGAGGACAAGCAGGGCTCTGTGCGCTGTGGACAAACAGGGTTCTGTACACTGAGGACAAGCAGGGCTCTGTACACTGAGGACTAGCAGGACTCTGTACACTGAGGACTAGCAGGGCTCTGTACATTGAGGACAAGCAGGGCTCTGTACACTGAGGATAAGCAGGGCTCTGTGCACTGAGGACAAGCAAAGCTCTGTACACTGAGGACAAGCAGGGCTCTGTATACAGAGAACAAGCAGAGCTCTTAGGACAAGCAGGGCTCTGTGCACTGAAGACAAGCAGGGCTCTGTGCACTGAGAACAAGCAGGGTTCTGTACACTGAGGACAAGCAGGACTCTGAACACTGAGGACAAGCAGGGCTCTGTGAACTGAGGACAAGCAGGGCTCTGTATACTGAGGAAAAGCAGGATTCTGTGCACTGAGGACAAGCAGGGCTCTGTACACTGAGGACAAGCAGTGCTCTGTACACTGAAGACAAGCAGGGTTCTGTACACTGAGGACAAGCAGGAATCTGTACACTGGGGACAAGCAGGGCTCTGTACCAAGGGACAAGCAGTGCTGTGTGCACTAACAGCAAGCAGGGCTCTACACCGAGGACAAGCAGGGCTCTATACACTGAGGATAAGAAGGGCTCTGTACACCGAGGACAAGCAGGGCTCTGTACACTGAGGACAAGCAGGGCTCTGTACACTGAGGACAAGCAGGGCTCTGTACACTGAGGACAAGCAGGGCTCTGTACACTGAGAACAAGCAGGGCTCTGTACACTGAGGACAAGCAGGGCTCTGTACACTGAGGACAAGTAGGGCTCTGTACACTGAGGACAAGCAGGGCTCTGTACACTGAGGACAAGCAGGGCTCTGTACACTGAGGACAAGCAGGGCTCTGTACACTGAGGACACGCAGGGCTCTGTATACTGAGGACAAGCAGGGCTCTGTACACTGAAGACAAGCAGGGCTCTGTACACTGAGGACAAGCAGGGCTTTGTACACTGAGGACAAGCAGGGCTCTGTACACTGAGGACAAGCAGGGCTCTGTACACTGAGGACAAGAAGGGCTCTGTGCAATGAGACTCTGTGACACATCAGGATGATTGACAAGCCAGGAGCCTGCACAGAGGACAAGCAGGGCACTGTACACTGTGGACAAGCAGGGCTCTGTACACTGAGGACAAGCAGGGCTCTGTACACTGAGGACAAGCAGGGCTCTGTACACTGAGGACAAGCAGGGCTCTGTACACTGAGGACAAGCAGGGCTCTGTACACTGAGGACAAGAAGGGCTCTGTGCAGTGAGACTCTGTGACACATCAGGATGATTGACAAGCCAGGAGCCTGCACAGAGGACAAGCAGGGCTCTGTACATTGTGGACAAGCAGGGCTCTGTACACTGAGGACAAGCAGTTCTCTGTACACTGAGTACAAGCAGAGCTCTGTGCAATGAGGACAAGCGGGCTCTGTGCAGTGAAGATAAGCAGGGCTCTTTACACTGAGAACAAGCAGAGCTCTGTACACTAAGGACTAGCAGGGCACTGTGCACTAAAGACAAGCTGGTCTCTGTGCACTGAGGACAAGCAGGGCTCTGTACACCAAGGATAAGCAGGGCTCTGTACAATGAGCACAAGCAGGGCTCTGTACACTGAGGACAAGCAGGGCTCTGTACACTGAGGACAAGCAGGGCTCTGTATACAGAGAACAAGCAGAGCTCATAGGACAAGCAGAGCTCTGTGCACTGAGGACAAGCAGGGCTCTGTACACTGAGGACAAGCAGGGCTCTGTATACAGAGAACAAGCAGAGCTCATAGGACAAGCAGAGCTCTGTGCACTGAGGACAAGCAGGGCTCTGTGCACAGAGAACAAGCAGAGTTCTTTACACTGAGGACAAGCAGGGCTCTGTACACTGAGGACAAGCAGGCCTCTGTAGACTGAGGACAAGCAGGGCTCTGTGCACTGAGGACAAGCAGGGCTCTGTTCACTGAGGACAAGCAGGGCTCTGTACACTGAGGACAAGCAGGGCTCTGTACACTGAGGACAAGCAGGGCTCTGTACACTGAGGACAAGCAGGGCTCTGTACACTGAGGACAAGCAGGAATCTGTACACTGGGGACAAGCAGGGCTGTGTGCACTAAGGACAAGCAGGGCTCTACACCGAGGATAAGCAGGGCTCTACACCGAGGACAAGCAGGGCTCTGTACACTGAGGACAAGCAGGGCTCTGTACACTGAGGACAAGCAGGGCTCTGTATACTGAGGACAAGCAGGGCTCTGTACACTGAGGACAAGTAGGGCTCTGTACACTGAGGACAAGCTGAGCTCTGTACACTGAGGAAAAGTAGGGCTCTGTATACTGAGGACAAGCAGGGCTCTGTACACTGAAGACAAGCAGGGCTCTGTCCACTGAGGACAAGCAGGGCTCTGTATACTGAGGACAAGCAGGGCTCTGTACACTGAGGACAAGCAGGGCTCTGTACACTGAGGATAAGAAGGGCTCTGTACACCGAGGACAAGCAGGGCTCTGTACACTGAGGACAAGCAGGGCTCTGTACACTGAGGACAAGCAGGGCTCTGTACACTGAGGACAAGAAGGGCTCTGTGCAGTGAGACTCTGTGACACATCAGGATGATTGACAAGCCAGGAGCCTGCACAGAGCCCTGCTTGTCCCGCCCACACTTCCTGTATTTGGTCTCCTCATAGAGTCACACAGGCAATAGCTGCAGTTACAGCATTTTTTCACCCACAAATATATACATTTTATAACCAATGTATTTAACAAATATACATATAATGTTATCTACATTATATAAAATAGTTGTTGCTAATGACATGTACACTTTAATTAATATATTTTAACCTTAAAAAAAGGTGCTTTTGCTAAACCATTTCTAAGAATTGTTATAGCTAGATAACGCTTGCATATAAGGGGGTAGCACATTACTTGATACAATTGTAACCTAGCCATAATCATAGTAACATAATCAGCATTTCGTTGAAGTAGAACATTTGCTCTTCTTCTCCCAGTTGCTTGAAATGCTGCCATCAATCATGAACTATGTACCCGGACCACACAAGAGAATAATGAAAAGCCTCCAAAGACTTGGCGATTTCATCTTAGAACGAGTAAAGATGAATGAGGAGACGTTTGATCCCGACTCACCCAGAGACTTCATCGATTGCTTCCTCCTCAAGCAGCAGCAGGTATCTGCATAAAAGTCAATTCACACTGCAGAATTCCGCCTCAAATTAAAGCCTATAGACTTCTATGGGATTCCGCAATCCCATTCACACTTCTGAATTTCAGAAGTGTGAATGGGAGTGCGGAATCTCATAGTTGTCTATGGGCTTTAATTTGAGGCGGAATTCTGCCATGTGAATAGACCCTTAGATTTAGGAAAAAGTTAAGCACCTGCATTTGCCTGTGTTGGGATCCAGTAGCCTATCCTCATTGGCATAAAGCATACCCTTGATCTCTTTGGTGTCCGGCAGCTTAAAAAACATCTAGCTGGCAGCCTGGCACACTCAGATACAGTGACGATTGCGCCAATGATTGAGTCAATATACCTTAGGGGATGGTAACAAAATGTCAGTGACCGAAGGTGTTATTTCCAATACACAATTAATTAAATACATCCTTTATGTCCTACACAACCAAAGATGTCAGATGGTCGAAATGAATCAATGGCACTCACCATCTGTAGTCTTCAGAAAGTTTATAAAACTTCAAAGTAGCACAGTAGACATGCAGCGGGGAAACGCTAGAGACAAACAGGGGAGAGAGACGTGTTTGTCTCTAGCATTTCCCTGCTGTATGTCTACTGTGCTACTTTGAAGTTTTATTAAACTTTCTGAAGACTACAGATGGTGAGTGCCATTGATTCATTTCTACCATCTTATATGCTATACGAGTGACTGTTACAATAGAGCACCACCAGTCCGTTGATGCACATTGTGCACTTGCCTGAATTTCCTCCATAGTGTGTATTGTGTCCTAATACTCCAGCAGTGCCAGATCAATTCCTTTTGTTGTTTTTGGACAACTAAAGTTATATCTCCAATGCTCTATTGTTCTATTGCTATGCTAATGAGCCTTATGTGTTGTATTTAGTACTATTGTAATGTCTGTTTATTTGCTTTTGTGTTTTTTATGTCTTGGGGTCTGTTCAAATACTGTTTTTTATGTCTGAGCAGTTATTGTTCTAATTCTTCTTAGCCTTGGAAGAGTTAAGGTTCTCTTCAAATTGCAGCTCGGGTGTGGCTTTAAAACCCTAGCTCTGCTGCACTCTGGTGGCTGGTGATTGCATTTATCTGACTATGTTTTATTATGCATCTTAGCTTTAGTGCTACTCTGTTCATGTCTGCTTAATCATGCACCTTGTATTTCTGAGTTTTTAACCATGGTTAATAGTCTTGTTTATTGTAGATTTTAGTCTGAAGTACAATTGTCTTTTTTAGGATTAGTGTATGTCCGTTCTGCTTGTACCTTGTTTCTTAGTCTGTGTTCACACTGTGATTATCCTGACCCGTGTTCCTCTACGTTATGGAGTTTGGTTTTCTTGTATCAGTTTTTTTTATGGAGTTCATGATTGCTGATCTTTAGAGTTTATAGTAGATGCACTGATCATAGAGCACATGATCACTGATCTAGTGATTCCTCTGTGCTTTACCATTGGTCTATAGTGTCCTCTATGCTTACTCACTGATCTGTGTCCTCTGAACTCAATCTGTTTATGTTAGTTATCTTAGTCCAGTGTGAACAGTGTTCCATGTTCCTGAGCAGTTTAGTGTTTAACATTCAGATCTTCTGTTCATCCCCTGCATTTCCTTGTTTCTACTGTTTACTTATTCTATACCTTGTCTAGTTCATTTATTCTTATTTTCCGTTTATCTGGATTCCAGTTTCTGAACTGTTTGTTAGTATACTATATTCTGCCCTGTTTGTATGTTTATATTCTGTCTGGTATATCTGGTTGTTTGGTAGTTTTCCCATTATGTTTCTGGCCTTTGACCAACTATGTATGTTATTATTTGTTTTTACACCCAATGCACTTTAGCGCAGGGAGGACTGGCTCCAAGTCGTTCATCCACCGTTTAGGGTGGATGGGCAAGTAGGCAGGGAGTGTTTCTAGGGACAGCTTAGGGCTCATACTCCCTGTCCCCCCGGTCGGTCATGACAAATATTTTACAGAAACTGCTGCATACTTTTTCTGTAAGGTTTAGCCAATCAGCTAAAGACTTCAGCTTGGACAGGTCCACCTTTAAAAATGTCACTTGGAAAATGGAAATTTTAATTTTTTTTTTTCAAAATTCAGTTATACATTGTGTTTTCAGGAAAAGGACAATCCTTACTTTGACAGGAAAAACATGAGAATGACCATACTGAACTTGTTTTTTGCCGGGACAGAAACAGTCAGCACTACCTTAAGACATGGACTCCTGATACTTATGAGATACCCTGAAATACAAGGTCAGTATGAGCTGATAATTTAATACATATATTTGTGGCAAATTCAAGGTATATACATTTATATGTATTTTAATTAAAAGAGTATTCTTAACATCAAATGTTACCTCCTATTCACAGAGTAATGGCTAACCTGCTTATCAGTGGGGATCCAACTGCTATGACCCAAACAATCCCAAGAATGGAGGAATATTGTCCCCCAAATGAATGGATCATAACATGTGTATATGGCTATTCTGTGAGGAATCAATACAGCACACCGCCTTTGCTTTATTCATTTGGGGACAATTTCCTCCTTTCTTGGGACTGGTGGGGGTCTCAATAGTTAGACTCCCAAAGATCAGCTAGTCATCCCCTAGTGATGATACCTCTTTAATAATAATTATACGGTGCATATAGCAAGAAAACATATAGAAAGCCCACACTACTAGTACTGCAACATCATATAAACTCATTGACAAAAAACACTAGAAAGAGTTTTTGGAATCAAAAGAAATTTCATTGGGGGAAATGATAATTTTCCCGCACAGTACAAATTGGCAAATTTGTGCAAATTATTTGTGCAAACTCCCAAGAACTGAGCTTGAGCAAAATCTAGCAGAATTTAGGGAATGATAAAGCCCTCCCCCCCCCTTTGTATATGAAAGGTTCAATGATACATGTAAGTGATAACAATATGGAGACATTGGAGACATTCCTGGGAAACCCCTGTGGTGTGAAGAAGAGCATTATCCTGCTAAAAAAAAAAAAGCCAGATGAAAACCCTGACATGAGGGGTAACACATGTGACCACAGGATATCCTGTATATATCACTGAGCTGTTAATGTCCCTCATATGACTATTAGGGGTGACCTGGCTCCCCAGATCCTCACACCCACAGTTGGGGCAGTTTGTCACTCCACAGCAAATGGTAGGATTTAAGCGATCACCTCAAGGCCTCCATACTAAAATCAGACCACTGTCTTTGAGGCACATCGAGCAGTTAACAATCTCTTATCAAAAGATACACAATAGAGCTTCTGTGAGACTTTTTGTATGGCAAGACTTTTTGTTGTGCCAAGACCCAGTGTCTAATCTGACCACATTTTCAATCATTTATGGGCCATACCCCTTTAAGTTAAAGAGGTACTCCGCCCCTAGACATCTAGGATAGGGAAAAAGATGTCTGATCGTGTGGGTCCCACAGCTAGGGACCCCCCCCCCCCCCCCGATCTTCCTGCTGCACCCGGCGTTCGGCCGTGGCATGGCCGTGACATCACAAGCAGGGCGTGTCCGCGATGTCACGAGCCTCCGCCCCGCATCACCAGTCATCCGGCATGGAGCAAAGTTCGCTCTGTGCATCGGATGTCTGGGGTGCCACAGCCGAGATTGCGGGGGTTCCTGGTGGCGGGACCCCCCGCAATCAGACATCTTATTCCCTATTATTTGGATAGGGGATAAGATGTCTGTTACGCCTAGCGCTCCGGGTCCCCGCTCCTCCCCGGAGCGCGTACGGCGTCTCTCTCTCCGCAGCGCCCCGGTCGGTCCCGCTGACCGGGAGCGCTGCACTGTCATGGCCGTCGGGGATGCGATTCGCACAGCGGGACGCGCCCGCTCGCGAATCGCATCCCAGGTCACTTACCCGTTCCCGTCTCCTGCTGTCATATGCTGGCGCGCGCGGCTCCGCTCTCTAGGGCGCGCGCGCGCCAGCTCCCTGAGACTTAAAGGGCCAGTGCACCAATGATTGGTGCCTGGCCCAATTAGCTTAATTGGCTCCCACCTGCTCCCTGGCTATATCTGAGCTCCTCCCTTGCACTCCCTTGCCGGATCTTGTTGTCCTTGTGCCTAGTGAAAGCGTTTTGTGTGTCTAAAGCCTGTGTACCAGAACTTCTGCTATCCACCCTGACTACGAACCTTGCCGCCTGCCCCCGACCTTCTGCTACGTCCGACCTTGCTTCTGTCTACCCCCTTGTACCGCGCCTATCTTCAGCAGTCAGAGAGGTTGAGCCGTTGCTAGTGGATACGACCTGGTCACTACCGCCGCAGCAAGACCATCCCGCTTTGCGGCGGGCTCTGGTGAAAACCAGTAGTGACTTAGAACCGGTCCACTAGCACGGTCCACGCCAATCCCTCTCTGGCACAGAGGATCCACCTCCTGCCAGCCGGCATCGTGACAGTAGATCCGGCCATGGATCCCGCTGAAGTTCCTCTGCCAGTTGTCGCCGACCTCCCTACACTGGTCGCCCAGCAAGCCCGTCAAGAGCACCAGCTGTCGTACTTGACCACCATGACACAGCAACTCCAGTCGCAGCTTCAGCAGCTCCAGTCACAGCAACAGCAATTTCAGTCTCAGCTACAGCAGCAACAACCATCTCCTCCGCCAGCTCCTGCACCTCTTCCGCAGCGAGTGGCCACTCCTAGCCTCCGCCTGTCCTTGCCGGACAAATTTAATGGGGACTCTAAGTGTTGCCGTGGCTTTCTTTCGCAATGTTCCCTGCACTTGGAGATGATGTCGGACCAGTTTCCTACTGAAAGGTCTAAGGTGGCTTTCGTAGTCAGCCTTCTGTCTGGAAAAGCCCTGTCATGGGCCACACCGCTCTGGGACCGCAATGACCCCGTCACTGCCTCTGTACACTCCTTCTTCTCGGAAATTCGAAGTGTCTTTGAGGAACCTGCCCGAGCCTCTTCTGCTGAGACTGCCCGGCTGAACCTGGTCCAGGGTAATTCTTCCGTTGGCGAGTACGCCATACAATTCCGTACTCTTGCTTCAGAACTATCCTGGAATAATGAGGCCCTCTGCGCGACCTTTAAAAAAGGCCTATCCAGCAACATTAAAGATGTTCTGGCCGCACGAGAAACTCCTGCTAACCTGCATGAACTCATTCATCTAGCCACTCGCATTGACATGCGTTTTTCTGAGAGGCATCAAGAGCTCCGCCAGGAAAAAGACTTAGATCTCTGGACACCTCTCCCACAGTCTCCACTGCAATCTGCGCCTAGGCCTCCCGCCGAGGAGGCCATGCAAGTGGATCGGTCTCGCCTGACCCTGGAAGAGAGGAATCGCCGTAAGGAAGAGAATCTTTGTCTGTACTGTGCCAGTACCGAACATTTTTTGGTGGATTGCCCTATCCGTCCTCCACGTCTAGGAAACGCACGCTCGCACCCAGCTCTCGTGGGTGTGGCGTCTCTTGATGCTAAGTCGGCTTCTCCACGTCTCACGGTGCCTGTACGGATTTCTACTTCAGCCAGCTCTTCCCTCTCAGCCGTGGCCTGCCTGGACTCTGGTGCCTCTGGGAATTTTATTCGGGAGTCCTTGGTGAATAAATTCCGCATCCCGGTGACCCGTCTTGTCAAGCCACTCCACATTTCCGCGGTCAACGGAGCCAGGTTGGATTGCACCGTGCGTTATCGCACGAAGCCCCTCCTAATGTGCATCGGAAATCATCACGAAAAAATTTAGTTTTTGGTCCTCTCCAATTGCACGTCCGAAATTCTCCTGGGACTACCCTGGCTTCAACACCATTCCCCAACCCTGGATTGGTCCACAGGGGAGATCAAGAGCTGGGGTACCTCTTGCTTCAAGGACTGCCTTAAACCGGTTCCCAGTACTCCCTGCCGTGACCCTGTGGTTCCTTCTGTATCCGGTCTCCCTAAAGTCGTTATGGACTCTGCCTGCCTTAAGAAGTGCCTCTCCCCCCCTCCCAGTCCAGTCAGGCAAGCCTCGGTGCCTCCTCATGGCCCTCGTCCTGGTGTCACACTGCCCCGTGCCAGGCCTCGCCCTCTGCCCTCCCTCCCCATTCCTACTCCTGCTGTTCTGCCTTCCGTTGAGGAATCCCTCCATCCTTTCCCGGTCTCCTCATCCCAGGGGAGGCAGTTACCGGACAAAGAGAAGGGGAGACCTAAGGGGGGGGGTACTGTTACGCCTAGCGCTCCGGGTCCCCGCTCCTCCCCGGAGCGCGTACGGCGTCTCTCTCTCCGCAGCGCCCCGGTCGGTCCCGCTGACCGGGAGCGCTGCACTGTCATGGCCGTCGGGGATGCGATTCGCACAGCGGGACGCGCCCGCTCGCGAATCGCATCCCAGGTCACTTACCCGTTCCCGTCTCCTGCTGTCATATGCTGGCGCGCGCGGCTCCGCTCTCTAGGGCGCGCGCGCGCCAGCTCCCTGAGACTTAAAGGGCCAGTGCACCAATGATTGGTGCCTGGCCCAATTAGCTTAATTGGCTCCCACCTGCTCCCTGGCTATATCTGAGCTCCTCCCTTGCACTCCCTTGCCGGATCTTGTTGCCCTTGTGCCTAGTGAAAGCGTTTTGTGTGTCTAAAGCCTGTGTACCAGAACTTCTGCTATCCACCCTGACTACGAACCTTGCCGCCTGCCCCCGACCTTCTGCTACGTCCGACCTTGCTTCTGTCTACCCCCTTGTACCGCGCCTATCTTCAGCAGTCAGAGAGGTTGAGCCGTTGCTAGTGGATACGACCTGGTCACTACCGCCGCAGCAAGACCATCCCGCTTTGCGGCGGGCTCTGGTGAAAACCAGTAGTGACTTAGAACCGGTCCACTAGCACGGTCCACGCCAATCCCTCTCTGGCACAGAGGATCCACCTCCTGCCAGCCGGCATCGTGACAATGTCTAGTGGTGGAGTACCCCTTTAATGGGGCTGTGTGATAACTGATGGATGTGGATTATTTCCACCATCTATCTCTAAATAGACCTAATTGTTCTGTATTCGTGACTTTAAATATTAATTTTATTTATTTTCCTCCCAGCTAAACTGCATGCAGAAATAGACCGTGTGATTGGTGAAAATCGCATCCCAAATACTGATGACCGCAATAATATGCCATATATGAATGCTGTAATACATGAGATCCAGAGGTTTAGTGATATCCTGCCACTGAATGTTCCCCATACAACAACAAGAGATGTTTATTTCAAGGGATACACTATACCAAAGGTAAGGAAAAAAATTATGCTTTACTGCTGACCAGCAATACAAATGACACTAGTGAATTTATAAAGAGGTTTTTTGCTTTATTTTTATTTAAAAAATATTTTTTTTTATAATGATCCCCCAATGAGAAGGTGATCACAGTGCTCACTGCCTTGACTCTGAATATATATAAAATCTGTAGGAAAACCAATAAGAACGTCCTTTATTTCCCTGCTGCTCTGTCACAAAGAAAAGCAAATCTGGGTTTCCTTAAAAATTAAATCAGGACCCTCCAGAGGTTTTCATCTATTATCTCAGAATTCAGTAACACAGTAGAGTAAAAAAAACTCTTTGAGAAGACCACCTAAAATTGCACTGAAAATTGGTCTTCATGCACATCTTACACAAAATGCGTTTTACTATTGGCATAGTATGCTTTGAAAGAAGTAGAGACAGTTATCTTTGAGAGATGTATACATTTTTTTGAGTTTTTTTGCATTGCGCCCTACATTAATAGCTTTAAAATAATGGCTGATGTAACTAGAATCCCATACCCCTGATTCTGGACCTGGAACCCCCACCCCCCAACAATTAAAGGGTACAAATAAATAGTGTTGCTCGCGAATATTCGCAATGCGAATTTTATCCACAAATATCGCATATTTGCGAATTCGTGAATATTCGCGAATATAGCTCTATATATTCGCAATTACGAATATTTGTTTTTTGGTTTTTTTTCACAGTGATAATCCCTCTCTGCTTCCAGCTTGTGTGGTGTAAAGAAGGCTCTAATACTACTGTGTGAGACTGATGTGCGAATATTGCATGTGCACATTTTTGTATATGCTCATTTTCGCATATGCAAATTTTCTCTTATGCGAAAATAAAACGCAAATATTACGAATATGCGAATTTAGCGAATATATGACGAATATTCGTCCATATATTCACGAAATATCGCAAATTCAAATATGGCCTATGCCGCTCAACTCTACAAATAAATACCTAAATAAAAAAAGATATATATATATATATATATATATATATATATATATAGATGCAAATCAAAAAACGAAATTCTGTTAGTCCAATAAAAAAGGTATTACAAGATACTGCAACATTTTTTTGATTTGCATCTGCATCACTGGACTAATACGGCTACTCAAATTTAATATATATATATATATATATATATATATATATATATGTAGTAAATTTGAGTAGCCATATTAGTCCAGTGAGGCAGATGCAAATCAAAAAAATGTTGCAGTATCTTGTAATACCTTTTTTTTTATCGGACTAACAGAATTTTGTAGAGAAGCTTTCGGGATTCCTCCCTTTATCAAGTCCAAAGCAAATCTAAGCTCACAAGCAGAAGACACAGTACAGTACAGGCTATAAGAGAATACAGTACAGTACAGGTTATAAGAGAATACAGTACAGTAAAGGATATAAGAGAATACAGTACAGCACAGGATATAAGAGAATACAGTAGAGTACAGGTTATAAGAGAATACAGTACAGCACAGGATATAAGATAATACAGTACAGCACAGGATATAAGAGAATACAGTACAGTACAGGTTATAAGAGAATACAGTACAGTACAGGTTATAAGAGAATACAGTACAGTACAGGATATAAGAGAATCCAGTACAGCACAGGATATAAGAGAATACAGTACAGTACAGGTTATAAGAGAAGACAGTACAGCACAGGATATAAGAATACAGTAGAGCACAGGATATAAGAGAATCCAGTACAGCACAGGTTATAAGAGAATACAGTACAGTAAAGGATATAAGAGAATACAGTACAGCACAGGTTATAAGAGAATACAGTACAGTACAGGTTATAAGAGAATACAGTATAGCACAGGTTATAAGAGAATACAGTACAGTACAGGATATAAGAGAATCCAGTACAGCACAGGTTATAAGAGAATACAGTACAGTACAGGTTATAAGAGAATATAGTACAGCACAGGTTATAAGAGAATACAGTACAGCACAGGATATAAGAGAATACAGTACAGCACAGGATATAAGAGAATACAGTACAGCACAGGCTATAAGAGAATACAGTACAGCACAGGCAATAAGAGAATACAGTACAGTACAGGATATAAGAGAATACAGTACAGCACAGGTTATAAGAGAATACAGTACAGCACAGGATATAAGAGAATACAGTACAGCACAGGATATAAGAGAATACAGTACAGCACAGGATATAAGAGAATACAGTACAGTACAGACAAGGATATAAGAGAATACAGTACAGCACAGGTTATAAGAGAATACAGTACAGCACAGGATATAAGAGAATACAGTACAGCACAGGATATAAGAGAATACAGTACAGCACAGGTTATAAGAGAATACAGTACAGTACAGGTTATAAGAGAATACAGTACAGCACAGGATATAAGAGAATACAGTACAGCACAGGATATAAGAGAATACAGTACAGTACAGGTTATAAGAGAATACAGTACAGAACAGGATATAAGAGAATACAGTACAGGATATAAGAGAATACAGTACAGCACAGGTTTTAAGAGAATACAGTACAGTACAGGATATAAGAGAATACAGTACAGTACAGTCAAGGATATAAGAGAATACAGTACAGCACAGGTTATAAGAGAATACAGTACAGCACAGGTTATAAGAGAATACAGTACAGTACAGGTTATAAGAGAATACAGTACAGAACAGGATATAAGAGAATACAGTACAGGATATAAGAGAATACAGTACAGCACAGGTTTTAAGAGAATACAGTACAGCACAGGTTATAAGAGAATGCAGTACAGTACAGGTTATAAGAGAATACAGTACAACACAGGATATAAGAGAATACAGTACAGTGCAGGATATAAGAGAATACAGTACAGTACAGGTTATAAGAGAATACAGTACAGCACAGGTTATAAGAGAATGCAGTACAGTACAGGTTATAAGAGAATCCAGTACAGCACAGGTTATAAGAGAATACAGTACAGCACAGGTTATAAGAGAATACAGTACAGTACATGTTATAAGAGAATACAGTACAGCACAGGTTATAAGAGAATACAGTACAGTACAGGTTATAAGAGAATACAGTACAGAACAGGATATAAGAGAATACAGTACAGGATATAAGAGAATACAGTACAGCACAGGTTTTAAGAGAATACAGTACAGCACAGGTTATAAGAGAATGCAGTACAGTACAGGTTATAAGAGAATACAGTACAACACAGGATATAAGAGAATACAGTACAGTGCAGGATATAAGAGAATACAGTACAGTACAGGTTATAAGAGAATACAGTGCAGCACAGGTTATAAGAGAATGCAGTACAGTACAGGTTATAAGAGAATCCAGTACAGCACAGGTTATAAGAGAATACAGTACAGCACAGGTTATAAGAGAATACAGTACAGTACATGTTATAAGAGAATACAGTACAGCACAGGATATAAGAGAATACAGCACAGGATATAAGAGAATACAGTACAGCACAGGTTATAAGAGAATCCAGTACAGTACAGGTTATAAGAGAATACAGTACCGTACAGGTTATAATAGAATACAGTAAAGTACAGGTTAAAAGAGAATACAGTACAGCACAGGTTATAAGAGAATACAGTACAGTACAGGTTATAAGAGAATACAGTAAAGCACAGGATATAAGATAATACAGTACAGTACAGGTTATAAGAGAATACAGTACAGCACAGGTTATAAGAGAATACAGTACAGCACAGGATATAAGAGAATACAGTACATAACAGGTTATAAGAGAATACAGTACAGCACAGGTTATAAGAGAATACAGTACAGTACAGGTTATAAGAGAATACAGTACAGCACAGGATATAAGAGAATACAGTACAGTACAGTTTATAAGAGAATACAGTACAGCACAGGATATAAGAGAATACAGTACAGTACAGGTTATAAGAGAATACAGTACAGCACAGGATATAAGAGAATACAGCACAGCACAGGTTATAAGAGAATACAGTACAGCACAGGATATAAGAGAATACAGTACAGTACAGGTTATAAGAGAATGCAGTACAGTACAGGTTATAAGAGAATACAGTACAGTACAGGTTATAAGAGAATACAGTACAGTACAGGATATAAGAGAATACAGTACAGTACAGGTTATAAGAGAATACAGTACAGTACAGGTTATAAGAGAATACAGTACAGTACAGTACAGATTATAAGAGAATACAGTACAGGATATAAGAGAATACAGTACAGTACAGGTTATAAGAGAATACAGTACAGTACAGGTTATAAGAGAATACAGTACAGTACAGGATATAAGAGAATACAGTACAGTACAGGTTATAAGAGAATACAGTACAGTACAGGATATAAGAGAATACAGTACAGCACAGGATATAAGAGAATACAGTACAGCACAGGTTATAAGAGAATACAGTACAGCACAGGATATAAGAGAATACAGTACAGTACAGGTTATAAGAGAATACAGTACAGCACAGGATATAATAGAATACAGTACAGCACAGGTTATAAGAGAATACAGTACAGCACAGGATATAAGATAATACAGTACAGTACAGGATATAAGAGAATACAGTACAGCACAGGATATAAGAGAATACAGTACAGTACAGGATATAAGAGAATACAGTACAGTACAGGATATAAGAGAATACAGTACAGCACAGGTTATAAGAGAATACAGTACAGCACAGGATATAAGAGAATACAGTACAGTACAGGATATAAGAGAATACAGTACAGTACAGGATATAAGAGAATACAGTACAGTACAGGATATAAGAGAATACAGTACAGCACGGGTTATAAGAGAATACAGTACAGTACAGGATATAAGAGAATACAGTACAGTACAGGATATAAGAGAATACAGTACAGTACAGGATATAAGAGAATACAGTACAGTACAGGTTATAAGAGAATACAGTACAGTATAGGTTATAAGAGAATACAGTACAGTACAGGTTATAAGAGAATACAGTACAGTACAGGATATAAGAGAATACAGTACAGCACAGATTATAAGAGAATACAGTACAGTACAGGTTATAAGAGAATACAGTACAGTACAGGATATAAGAGAATACAGTACAGTACAGGTTATAAGAGAATACAGTACAGTACAGGTTATAAGAGAATACAGTACAGCACAGGATATAAGAGAATACAGTACAGCACAGGTTATAAGAGAATACAGTACAGTACAGGTTATAAGAGAATCCAGTACAGTACAGGATATAAGAGAATACAGTACAGTACAGGATATAAGAGAATACAGTACAGTACAGGTTATAAGAGAATACAGTACAGCACAGGATATAAGAGAATACAGTACAGCACGGGTTATAAGAGAATCCAGTACAGTACAGGTTATAAGAGAATACAGTACAGCACAGGATATAAGAGAATACAGTACAGCACAGGTTATAAGAGAATACAGTACAGTACAGGTTATAAGAGAATACAGTACAGCACAGGATATAAGAGAATACAGTACAGCACAGGATATAAGAGAATACAGTACAGCACAGGATATAAGAGAATACAGTACAGTACAGGATATAAGAGAATACAGTATAGCACAGGTTATAAGAGAATACAGTACAGTACAGGTTATAAGAGAATACAGTACAGCACAGGATATAAGAGAATACAGTACAGTACAGGATATAAGAGAATACAGTACAGCATAGGATATAAGAGAATACAGTACAGTACAGGTTATAAGAGAATACAGTACAGCACAGGATATAAGAGAATACAGTACAGCACAGCATATAAGAGAATACAGTACAGCACAGGTTATAAGAGAATACAGTACAGTACAGGATATAAGAGAATACAGTACAGTACAGGATATAAGAGAATACAGTACAGCACAGGATATAAGAGAATACAGTACAGCACGGGTTATAAGAGAATCCAGTACAGTACAGGATATAAGAGAATACAGTACAGTACAGGATATAAGAGAATACAGGACAGTACAGGATATAAGAGAATACAGTACAGTACAGGATATAAGAGAATACAGTACAGCACAGGTAATAAGAGAATACAGTACAGCACAGGAAATAAGAGAATACAGTACAGTACAGGATATAAGAGAATACAGTACAGTACAGGATATAAGAGAATACAGTACAGCACAGGTTATAAGAGAATACAGTACAGCACAGGATATAAGAGAATACAGTACAGCACAGGATATAAGAGAATACAGTACAGCACAGGATATAAGAGAATACAGTACAGTACAGGATATAAGAGAATCCAATACAGCACAGGATATAAGAGAATACAGTACAGTACAGGATATAAGAGAATACAGTACAGTACAGGTTATAAGAGAATCCAATACAGCACAGGATATAAGAGAATACAGTACAGTACAGGTTATAAGAGAATACAGTACAGCACAGGTTATAAGAGAATACAGTACAGCACAGGATATAAGAGAATACAGTACAGCACAGGATATAAGAGAATACAGTACAGCACAGGTTATAAGAGAATACAGTACAGCACAGGTTATAAGAGCATACAGTACAGTACAGGATATAAGAGAATACAGTACAGCATATAAGAGAATACAGTACAGTGCAGGATATAAGAGAATACAGTACAGTACAGGATATAAGAGAATACAGTACAGCACAGGATATAAGAGAATACAGTACAGTACAGGATATAAGAGAATACAGTACAGCACAGGATATAAGAGAATACAGTACAGTACAGGTTATAAGAGAATACAGTACAGCACAGGATATAAGAGAATACAGTACAGCACAGGATATAAGAAAATACAGTACAGCACAGGTTATAAGAGAATACAGTACAGTACAGGATATAAGAGAATACAGTACAGTACAGGATATAAGAGAATACAGTACAGTACAGGATATAAGAGAATACAGTACAGTACAGGATATAAGAGAATACAGTACAGCACAGGTTATAAGAGAATACAGTACAGCACAGGATATAAGAGAATACAGTACAGTACAGGATATAAGAGAATACAGTACAGTACAGGATATAAGAGAATACAGTACAGTACAGGATATAAGAGAATACAGTACAGCACAGGTGATAAGAGAATACAGTACAGTACAGGATATAAGAGAATACAGTACAGTACAGGATATAAGAGAATACAGTACAGGACAGGTTATAAGAGAATACAGTACAGTACAGGATATAAGAGAATACAGTACAGGACAGGTTATAAGAGAATACAGTACAGTACAGGATATAAGAGAATACAGTACAGTACAGGATATAAGAGAATACAGTACAGTACAGGATATAAGAGAATACAGTACAGCACAGGTTATAAGAGAATACAGTACAGCACAGGATATAAGAGAATACAGTACAGTACAGGATATAAGAGAATACAGTACAGTACAGGATATAAGAGAATACAGTACAGTACAGGATATAAGAGAATACAGTACAGCACAGGTTATAAGAGAATACAGTACAGTACAGGATATAAGAGAATACAGTACAGTACTGGTTATAAGAGAATACAGTACAGTACAGGTTATAAGAGAATACAGTACAGTACAGGATATAAGAGAATACAGTACAGCACAGATTATAAGAGAATACAGTACAGTACAGGTTATAAGAGAATACAGTACAGTACAGGTTATAAGAGAATACAGTACAGTACAGGATATAAGAGAATACAGTACAGTACAGGTTATAAGAGAATACAGTACAGTACAGGTTATAAGAGAATACAGTACAGCACAGGATATAAGAGAATACAGTACAGCACAGGTTATAAGAGAATACAGTACAGTACAGGTTATAAGAGAATCCAGTACAGTACAGGATATAAGAGAATACAGTACAGTACAGGTTATAAGAGAATACAGTACAGCACAGGATATAAGAGAATACAGTACAGCACGGGTTATAAGAGAATCCAGTACAGTACAGGTTATAAGAGAATACAGTACAGCACAGGATATAAGAGAATACAGTACAGCACAGGTTATAAGAGAATCCAGTACAGTACAGGTTATAAGAGAATACAGTACAGCACAGGATATAAGAGAATACAGTACAGCACAGGATATAAGAGAATACAGTACAGCACAGGTTATAAGAGAATACAGTACAGTACAGGTTATAAGAGAATACAGTACAGCACAGGATATAAGAGAATACAGTACAGTACAGGATATAAGAGAATACAGTACAGCACAGGATATAAGAGAATACAGTACAGTACAGGTTATAAGAGAATACAGTACAGCACAGGATATAAGAGAATACAGTACAGCACAGGATATAAGAGAATACAGTACAGCACAGGTTATAAGAGAATACAGTACAGTACAGGATATAAGAGAATACAGTACAGTACAGGATATAAGAGAATACAGTACAGCACAGGATATAAGAGAATACAGTACAGCACGGGTTATAAGAGAATCCAGTACAGTACAGGATATAAGAGAATACAGTACAGTACAGGATATAAGAGAATACAGTACAGTACAGGATATAAGAGAATACAGTACAGTACAGGATATAAGAGAATACAGTACAGCACAGGATATAAGAGAATACAGTACAGTACAGGATATAAGAGAATACAGTACAGCACAGGTTATAAGAGAATACAGTACAGTACAGGATATAAGAGAATACAGTACAGCACAGGATATAAGAGAATACAGTACAGCACAGGTTATAAGAGAGTACAGTACAGCACAGGATATAAGAGAATACAGTACAGCACAGGATATAAGAGAATACAGTACAGCACAGGATATAAGAGAATACAGTACAGTACAGGTTATAAGAGAATACAGTACAGCACAGGATATAAGAGAATACAGTACAGCACAGGTTATAAGAGAATACAGTACAGCACAGGATATAAGAGAATACAGTACAGCACAGGTTATAAGAGAATACAGTACAGCACAGGATATAAGAGAATACAGTACAGCACAGGTTATAAGAGAATACAGTACAGTACAGGATATAAGAGAATACAGTACAGCACAGGTTATAAGAGAATACAGTACAGCACAGGATATAAGAGAATACAGTACAGCACAGGTTATAAGAGAATACAGTACAGTACAGGATATAAGAGAATACAGTACAGCACAGGTTATAAGAGAATACAGTACAGCACAGGATATAAGAGAATACAGTACAGCACAGGTTATAAGAGAATACAGTACAGCACAGGTTATAAGAGAATACAGTACAGCACAGGTTATAAGAGAATACAGTACAGTACAGGTTATAAGAGAATACAGTACAGCACAGGATATAAGAGAATACAGTACAGCACAGGATATAAGAGAATACAGTACAGCACAGATTATAAGAGAATACAGTACAGTACAGGATATAAGAGAATACAGTACAGCACAGGATATAAGAGAATACAGTACAGCACAGGTTATAAGAGAATACAGTACAGCACAGGTTATAAGAGAATACAGTACAGCACAGGTTATAAGAGAATACAGTACAGTACAGGTTATAAGAGAATACAGTACAGCACAGGATATAAGAGAATACAGTACAGCACAGGATATAAGAGAATACAGTACAGCACAGATTATAAGAGAATACAGTACAGCACAGGATATAAGAGAATACAGTACAGCACAGGATATAAGAGAATACAGTACAGCACAGATTATAAGAGAATACAGTACAGCACAGGTCATAAGAAATTTTGATAATGAGATAAAAAGCTCAAATCCACTTTGAGTCCCCTGTTTTTGGAATAATTTTTTTTTTTATCATTTTAGCTTCAAATGTCTTTCTCTCTTGTGTGTTTTTGAAATTCCCTCTCAGTATCCTGATTGTAAGGTCCTGTATGGAGTGGCCTGATTGGGTAAAATGATATCCAATGATATCATTTTCTTTATGGCGGTTGATGGAATGTCTGTGTAGATTCATCCTTTTATTGATTTTCTGCCCGGTTTCACCAATGTAGCATCCCATGTCACACTTGGTGCATTGTATCATGACACGGTGGAAATATACGGTATATATTTTTTTAATCAACTGGTTCCAGAAAGTTAAACAGATTTGTAAATTACTTCTATTAAAAAATCTTAATTCTTCCAGTACATATCAGCTGCTGTATGATCCACAGGAAGTTCTTTTCTTTCTGAATTTATTTTCTGTCTGACCACAGTGCTCTCTGCTGACACCTCTATCTGTGTCAGGAGCAAATCCCCATAGCAAACCTATCCTGCTCTAGACAGTTCCTGATACAGACAGTGGTGTCAGCAGAGAGCACTGTGGTCAGACAGAAAATAAACTCAAAAGAGAAGAACTTCCTCTATAGTGTACAGCAGCTGATAAGTACTGGCAGGATTAACATTTTTAAATTGAAGTAATTTACAAATATGTTTAACTTTTTGGCACCAGCCGATTTAAAAAAAAAATGTAATGTTTTTCATCGGAGTATCCCTTTAACGTTAATCTTTTGCAGTGGTAATGAATTTATCAACTAAGACTTAAAAATAAAGTCAAATTTTTGTGCAAAAACTACCAAAAAGTCACATAAAAAACATCAGACTGATCTTAGCTTTTGGTGTTAGTAGAGTGAAAGTTCAGAAAATGTGACCTGCACAAAATTTATCAAATGCCTAATGAACATTTAATACATTTGGTTCACCTACACATCACCAGCACACAAAAAATGTGTACAAAAATGCTTCAATGCTTCACCTGAAATAAAAAATGTACTCCTCTGTCCATGTCAGGAACTGTCTGCAGCAGGAGAAGTTTGCCATGGAGATTTGCTTCTACTCTGGACAGTTCTGGACAGGGACAGAGGGAGCACTGTGGTCGGACAGAAAAGAACAACTCAACTTCCTCTAGAGCCTACATCAGCTGATAAGTACTGGAAGGATTAAGTAATTTAAAAATGTGTTTAACTTTCTGGAACCAGTTGATTTGAAAAAAACGATATATAGTTTTCCACCAGAGTACCCCTTTAATTTGCATTCATATGTTGGAGTAACTGCACACATGCACTTTATCTCTGTAGATATATATATATATATATATATATATATATATATATATATATATATATACAGGAATATGGGTGCACTACTGTGGTAGATGTAGACAATCACATTGACTATCCCTCAACACTGATGTTAAAATTGAGACATTCGCCAGTGTATCCTTATATGAAGGACACACCAGAGCCCGCACATCAACGCCAAGGTTTCTCAAATTGGTGCGAGATCTAAGGCTAATCCTACCTGTGCTTGATAAGCAAAACTTGTGGCACTTGTAGTCCGCTGCAGGCATCCTCCATTGTATGCATTTTTATGCTGGGGATCGCCCTTAGCAACGGACTACAAGGGCAGGATCTGCTCCCCCAGTATAAATGCACAACCGCATTTGGGGTTGAGCATCTCCAGCCATTTGAGACCACGTTTTTTGTTGTTTGTTAAAATTTATATTTGGAGGTGTGTAAACTCCAAAATTAATGCGCCTTGAATATCTACAAGGCAGCATTAAGGTAGCACCTGTGAGGCCAGGCACCCATATTAGCCAACTCAGGTGGGGCTTGCAGCTTGCCTCCCTCCTCCCATTGCATGTGTGCTCAGTCACGCTGGAGGGTATCTGGGAGGAAGTTGTGAGTCGACCGAATGCTGCCGTAATTGCCCATTGGCCCCTGTTTTGCTTATCAAGCATAGGTAGGATTAGCGTTAGGTCTCGCACCAATTGGAGAAACCTTGGTGTTGGTGTGCGGGCTCCGGTGTGTCCTTCATATAAGGATACACTGGCGAATGTCTCAATTTTAACATCAGTGTTGAGGGATAGCCAATGTCATTGTATACATCTACCACAGTAGTGCACATACATTTCTGTATTGTATTATTCTAATTGTTACACATCCACACCGTCTATCTGGTGTAGGATTCTATTGTGGCACTTGTAGTCCGCTGCAGGCATCCTCCATTGTATGCATTTTTATGCTGGGGATCGCCCCTAGCAATGGATTACAAGGTCAGGATCTGCTCCCCCAGTATAAATGCACAACCACATGTGGGGTTGAGAACCTCCAGCCATTTGAGACCACGTTTTTTGTTGTTTGTTATATACATATATATATATTTATCCCTTCCCAGGTTTAGACACATGGTATTTGTGTCATTGTTGGTTATCCTCGGTTCCCCAGAGTTAGGTACACTCGTGAGCTGTACTAGAACACATTTATTTATTCTAGATAATAAAGGGGTACTCCAGGCCGTTCATTATTCAAAAAACAATCTAAATAAATAAATACCATTTTTATCGGGGTATACCATGCACTGGCCTATAACACGCACCTTAATTTTTCCAATTTTTACTCATCTGCATATGGAGCTCTACGAGGGCTAATTTTTTTTTTGCACCAGTATCTGTAGTTTGTATTGGTATCATTTCTTGTGATTTAACCAAATAAAGATGATGTGATTGAACCAAATAAAAACACTCCAATTCTGGCATTTGGTATTTTTTTTTAACCTTTTTTATATCAATATTTTAGACATTGCCCGATGCAGGGATACCAATGTATTTATTTATTTTTTACTTTTTTTTATTTAAAAAATAGAAAAAATTCATGATTTGAAATTTTATTGGGGTTACTTTTTTTTTTTAGAACTGTTGAAGTCCCCTAGAGGACATCTATAAGCAATCATTTAATTGATTAATCAATTCAAGGCATTGGTTTTGCAATTCATCAAAGTGTTCTGCTAGTACAGGCTGCCTATGGCCTCTGACTGCCATAACAATGGATTGTTTTGGTGCAATCTTATTGGGGGGTGGCAATCCATCCACTTTACAACCAACGACGTGTAGCATTACCATTTTAATGCTGCTTTTTAAGTGATGTGGCATCTAAGCAGTTAACATAGTCAATACAGAGTGATCCAAAAGCAGCTATGGAGTGGGCTCGTGTCCCACACTTGCTCCATACAATGTTGAATATACTCATCCTGTTGTGTAACCCTTTAAGGGGAACTCCGGGGGAAAAAAAATGTTTTCAAATCAACTGGTGCCAGAAAGTTATACAAATTTGTAATTGACTTCTATTTAATAACCCTTCCAGTACTTATCAGCTGCTGTATAGTTCAGATAAACTACAGAGACATTTGTTTAGTTCTTTCCAGTCTGACAACAGTGCTCTCTGCTGACACCTCTGTATGCATCAGGAACTGTCAAGAGCAGGAGAGGTTTTCTATGGGGATTTGCTTCTACTCTGGACAGTTTCTGACACAGACAGAGGTGTCAGCAGAGAGCACTGTGGTCAGACTGGAAAGAACAAAAGATTTTCTCTGTAGCATACAGCAGCTGGTAAGTACTGGAAGGCTTCCGATTATTAAATAGAAGTAATTTACCAATATTTTTTAACATTCTTGCACTGGCTGATTTGAAAACATGTGTTTCCCCCTTGTTTTCCACTGGAGTTCCCCTTTTAGTCTGGGTTCACACATAGTATTTAGGAAACTCAGGAATTGGTTTAAAGCACAGAAAAAGCAGCAAATCTTCCTTTATAATTTTTCTCTATGTCAGTTTCACTCCTGGATTTAGCTGAAAATACTGACCAAAATACTGTGTATAAACTCAGTCTAAGACTATGTTCACACACAGTAAAATCAATCAATCTTTTAGCAGTAACTGGCTAAAAAAAATGAATTTTTTTTGGCCACGTACAGCTCAAAATTAGGTTAAAAAAACGATGTGTGAACATAGTGTAAAATATGAGAATATTTACATGTCCTTATACAGTTGGAGGAGTGGGTTTATCAACTATACATTACCCAACTTGTGTCCAAGGAGACCCATTGCCTACCCTGATCTGACTGTTAATGATATGTAGCATTTATTTCACTATGAAAGTAATTTTCATCCTCCACGTACCTAGGGCACAGATGTCTATCCATTGTTGTGCACTGTACATCAAGACCCCACAAAGCTTGTCTGCCCCAGCAAGTTTGATCCTAACAATTTCTTAGACAACAAAGGATGTTTTAAGAAGAATGACGTCTACATGCCATTTTCTGCAGGTATTATTAGTTAAAATTGATAAAAACTATTGAATAATGGGATTGTTTCTAACAAATTTACTGCTAACAGTGTATTCCCAGTACATAAAAAGAATAAATAAATAAATAAGCAAATAAATAAAAATTATATATATATATATATATATATATATATATATATATATATATATATATATATTGCAGAACTAATACAGCTATTACATGATTTCAATTATTTGAGTTATTATGCATTCCCATACCATTCATTGCATGCCATTCTTCAGGATTACACTTGAACGAGACCGGGTGTAGGGGGGTTGTTTGGAATCGCGGCTCACAGAACTTTTGAACATTGCCAGGTTCGGCTCAGCCAAACTGGCAATGTATGGGCTAAGCTGTGCTCACAGCTGACAGCTGCGAGTACTGCTCAGCCTAGCAAGGAAAAGGTTAATTAGCGCTGCTGAGCATTAATTAACTCATTGGGGGTGGTGGGGGAATGTATACATTATACAGCCATCTATATGTATGTACAGTGCATAGACGTCCACTTACCACCTCCTTGTTGGTCTGGGCCTCTTCTTGTGTAGCCCCGCCTACAGTGATGACATCACTAGAGGCAGAGCTACACAAGAAGAAGCTCACAGCCTGGAACAAGGTGCGGCAAGTATGGGTCTGTTCACATTGTGCATTTTTAGCATGACTTTTTGGTTTAAAAAGGCATGTTAAAAAGGTATAATGTGAATCAAATACTTTCAGAAAGTTCGGCGAGCCCGGAGAGCCAAACTTTCTGAAAGATCATTCATCTCTATTCAAGATAATGACAATGTTTTACACAATAGCATTGTTAAAGGGGTTGTACGAGGTTAATTTTCTTAACAACCATATTACAGAACTTCAGGCTATCTCCTGAGAAGCAAGTCACATAAGAAGACATCAAATCCCTAATGGCTGGGTTTGCAAATATTCCCATAAATTATCGGATGTTATTAATCCCCCGCATTTAATTTTGGATATGGTGATATGAAGTGTTACTTCAAATGCTTTAACAAGCTTCTGCTATGTGATCTTTAGAGTAAAATAAATAAGATAAAGGAATAAATAAATACACAAATAAAAAAATAAAAAAATACTGTAAGTTAAATAAAGTGACAGATTTCCAATCTGCCACCGAGTTGGAAACGCTTGGTAAATATTCTGCTTTCAAGATGATGTTTTTGTCCAGAAATAAATGCCAAATGTCTTTGGCTATGTTGGCTAGAGTTTTTGATTTAGTTCTGCCCGAACAATTGATATATTGAACAGCGGAAACATTGTCCATACGGAGAAGTATGCAACAATGCAACAACAAAGCCTGCTAAAAGCTCCAGACAAATAATATGTAGATGGGATTCCAAAGGAGACCATTTCCCTCCTGTGAAGAGGTGCCCACAGCGAGCTCCCCATCCGGCAAGACTCGTGTCCTTTTCTATACAGAGATCTGGTTTGGAGTTCAAAATCATCTTCCCATTCCAAGACTGAATGTGTTGGAGCCACCAAAGTAGTTCTTCTTTGGCTTCTGGGAAAAAATTGACTTCTTCTGATTAATCTAAGCCTTTTGGCAAGTTTTGGATTTTTAACCGTTGAAGTACCCTGTGATGGAGAGGGGCAGGAAAAATGGCTTGGCTAGAAGCCAAGAAAAGGGCTATGATCCGGGCAATTGAGTGTAGAGATATTAAGTCCTTGTTGAGGAGTGAATTTCTTTTCGAATCAAAGAGATTTTCTTGGAGGGGAGACTTAGAATGGCGGTATTCAGAACGAAACCCAAACATTCCAAAAATTCCAATTTCTTGGAAGGAGTGAGGGTGGATTTCTCCAAATCTATGAGAAAACCTAAGTCTGTAAGCAGGGATAAGGTCCACTGAGTGTGAAGTCGAATCAAAGAGAGAGACTGAGCCATAATGAGGATATCGTCTAGATATATTATTATACGAACACCCCGTGACCGTAGAGCGGCCATCACTGGCTTTAACAATTTGGTGAAACACCAAGAAGCAGATGAGAGGCTGAAAAAAAGGCAAGTAAATTGCCAAAGTTGGTGACGCCATTGAAATTGTACATACGTTTGAATAGAAAATAAATCATAGATAGACTAAAAGTAATATGGAATATACCCAAGTAATACTAGAATGGAAAATAGAGAACAGCAATACTGTGACTTATCTTTCCATGAGCAGCAAAGAAAGAGGGATAACTGTTGACACAAATGACTTATATAACCTTGCATACTGTTAATTGGCTAAGTATTATGCATAGCATGTTTGTCTGCACCTTTAAAAATTTTTCACCTTTTCTTATTGTTAACTGTTTTGCTGCTGGATATTTTCAGTAAAGAAAGAATTGCATAATATGAGCCTCCAGTCTTGCAATAAAATCCAGAATTGGGTGGAAGTATATCAAATTTCTTCCATGTTTACATCCTTAGATAGATTTGCCCATTCATGGAGTCATGGGATGTGTAGTGGGTTAGAAGGGGCAGAGTGTATTTAGCATTCCATATTGATATGTCTATTATTAGATACTGCCCATCTTGATATCATGAGGTTTCCTCTCGACAGAGTGGTGTATAACCTTTTCTTATTTGATATCCTAACCTTGTAGCTCATGTTGTATCCTAACAAAGTTGCTCACTACTCACATGTATTGTTCTACTATACATAGTCAATTAACAAGCTTGTAATGCTTACTAATATATATAATTGATATTCATTTGCATATATCATTGAGTTTAAAGGGGTTGTGCGCTGCCCTAATTTTCGGAGCTCCGCACACAGCGTCCGGAACTTCATTGCTCCGAACGCTGTGTGCGGGCTTCCGTGTTCGCGGCCGCCTCGCCTGCCCTCTCGTGACGTTTCGCCTGACATCACGCCCGCCCCCTCTACCAATGTCTATGGGAAGGGGGCGTGAAAGCAGTCGCTCCCCTTTACCATAGACTTTCGTTGAGGGGGCGGGCGAGACATCACGAGGGGGTGGGCGAGACATTGCGAGGGGCCAGGCGTGATGTCACGCCTGGCGGCTGCGAAGACGGAAGACCGCACACAGCGTTTGGAGTAATGAACTTCCAGATGCTGTGAGCGGAGCTCCGAAAGTCAGGGCAGCTCACAACCCCTTTAATACTCACTTATGTTTACAACATTATAACCAATAAATCTGCATACTTTTATAATACCTGTGTATTATTGTATATTGCAAAACAACATCCTTAGCGTTAATGTCATCCCATCACAAAAAAAAAAAAATTGATATCTGAGGAAATAGTCGGACTCAGATATGAATTGTATTGATTAGGTTTGTCTACAATTCACCAGGTCATAATTTTGTTAAATTGTGATAATTTTCTAAATTTTACATTTTTCATAATTAATTATTTTTTATATTTCATCATTCATAATTGAGTTATTACAGCACCATAGCTGCCGCCTGCTGTGCTGAACACTCTCTATGATGTTACACTGGAGGATGGACAAGTTAGAACACCCATAGGAAACTGGGAAAGTTCTGGCCAATGGTCCAATCTGGGGACCCAGGAGTCCATGGTCTGGGCTCATGTTGTCTGTCAAAGAAAGGACACAGCTTAGTTATGCATCAACCTGTTTGTTTATGGGGTGGTGTACATCCCTTTGATGACGATTCATGACAGCAAAAATAAAAAATAAAATGATTTGAGTAAAAAAAGAGCATAAAGTAGTGCATACTGCTTAGTAGTAATAAAGTACAGGGTGGGCCATTTATATGGGTACAGCTTAACAAAATGGGAATGGTTGGTGATATTAACTTCCTGTTTGTGGCACATTAGTATATGTGAGGGGGGAAACTTTTCAAGATGGGTGGTGACAATGACGGCCATTTCAATGTCGGACATTTTGAATCCAACTTTTGTTTTTTCAATAGGAAGAGGGTCATGTGACACATCAAACTTATTGGGAATTTCACAAGAAAAACAATGATGTGCTTGGTTTTAACATATCTTTATTCTTTCATGAGTTATTTACAAGTTTCTGACCACTTATCAAATGTATTCAATGTGCTGCCCATTGGGTTGGATTGTCAATGCAACCCTCTTCTCCCACTCTTCACACACTGATAGCAACACCGCAGGAGAAATGCTAGCACAGGCTTCCAGTATCTGTATATACTGCTATATACTACTATATACACCGCAGGAGAAATGCTAGCACAGGCTTCCAGTATACGTAGTTTCAGGTGCTGCACATCTCGTATCTTCACAGCATAGACAATTGCCTTCAGATGACCCCAAAGATAAAAGTCTTAGGGGGTCAGATCGGGAGACCTTGGGTGCCATTTAACTGGCCCACGACAACCAATCCACTTTTCAGGAAACTGTTCATCTAGGAATGCTCGAACCTGACACCCATAATGTGATGGTGCACCATCTTGCTGGAAAAACTCAGGGAACGTACCAGCTTAAGTGCATAAAGAGGGAAACACATCATCATGCAGAAATTTCGCAAATCCAGTGGCCTACACGATGATGTGTTTCCCTCTTTATGTTACTATCAGTGTCTTGAGTTCTCCTTGCAATCTGTCCAATAGAAACTGTAATGAAAAGCAGTGCCCAATAATATAATGTAATGTGCTATTCAGTATTGTTGAAATCACAGGATAATTACCTACATGTTTTAGAAGCTTGTATAAATGTGTATAGATGTAAAGAGGAACTCTTGGATATAAAGTGCAAAGCGTGCTTTGTAATTGTATCGAGGTCTGTAAAATTAATATATATTAATTTAATATTATAAATAAAGCTGAAAAAGCAGACCCTATATGTGACTTAGTCTCACCCTACAGTTCTTTCTTCAGTCAAGGAAATAAGGTTCGTTATGCTGATGGAGTTTTCATACATAAGGTAGGACAAACGCTTTCAATCATTTATGCTTATAGTAATTTCATCCTTTAATGTATCTATATATAAACAGACTGCGATAGTTAGAACAAGGTATAGTGAGTATTTTTCAATTGTCTAGCCTCATACATTAGCGATACCTGTATTTGTGGAAGACCGTGTGTGTTCCATAATCCTATAAACTTATTGCAATCCTCTTCAATGCAGGTAAGGTACGTGTATGATGAGAGCTGCTTACACGTACCCCGTGTACTGCCCCGGTCGGTGACGTCTCTACCGTACCGTACTCCCGCCAGAATCTGAGATGGTCAGCTGTTCGCCACTAGTGACGTCACTACGGTGTGTTAGAAAGTCCACAATACCTCCAACACGTTTCAAAGACGTTCCAGTCTCCTTCGTCTGGGATAGATCAGTATTGGTTACCTCCGCTATTTGTACACCCGGCTTGAGCGTCACTACTTCCTCCTCTCCTGCATGAGTCAGTGAGGATATTGATTTGTTGTTTGCTATATTTTTCTATTGCGTTTAATGTCACTTTTCCTTGTATCTGTTCTCTTTTTTTTGTTTCCTTATGTATTTTCTGAGTTTATCCTTTCAATAAATATTTATTACTCGTCCAGAAAACCAAAGATTTTGAATTCAGTATTCAAACCATATGGTGCCCCTGTGCTCTGGTTAGAATATGTCGTAATAACTTTTTCGTCTTTATTATCACATTTATCTGTATTTTATTTTTGTTTTTTAATAGTGTATTATTATCTACCGACTCCACTTCCTTACTTGTTTTTCCAACTGATCTTCTTCATACCCCCTTTTTATGAATTTCTTTAAAAAAAAAAAAAAAAGGTGCCTCTTGTTGATATTCTTCTATTCTGTACGGTTAAGGTGCAATCTGATGAACTGGTTTTGTGGTATATTTTCTAGCCAGGGTGGTAAGTGACAGCTGTTTTTTTGAACGAAGCTGTTAGATTCCGTGGGTTTGTGGAAAGTTTTATTTTTTATTTTGTTCTCTTCAATGTAAATGTTTAAATCTAAAAAAAATCGATGTTCGTAAAACTATAGGTGGCCAAGAATTCTGAGTAAAAATGATTTTTATTAACATCAATTAAAAACTATTTTAAAAGTTCCTCTCCGCCTTGCCAAATGAATACCACATTGTCTATGAATCTTTTCCAAGGACCAAATTCGCACCTAGCTTGCCCCCCAGTGAATATGGCAGTGTCTTCCCAATGTCCCATATACAGATTAGAATAGCTGGGTGCGAATTTGGTCCCCATCGCAGTCCCCCAGTACTGTACGTAAAATTCCTGGTTGTACATAAAACACAACTATTTTATGTACCAAGAATTTTACAAACAGAACTGGGGGACTGTGATGGGGACCAAATTCGCACCCAGCTATTCTAATCTGTATGGGGGACATTGGAAAGACACTGCTATATTCCCTTTGGGCGAGCTGGGAGTGAATTTGGTCCTTGGAAAACATTCATAGATTATGTGGTATTCGTTTGGTGAGGCGAAGAAGAACTTTTAAAACAGTTTTTAATGGATGTTAATGAAAATGATTTTTACTTCGAATTCTCGCCCACCTATACTTTTATGAACATCCATTTTTTAGATTTGAACATTTACATTGAAGAGAACAAAATAAAAATTAATACTTTCCACAAACCCACGGACTCTAATAGCATCATTCAAAAAAGCAGCTGTCACTTACTAGCCTGGCTAGAAAATATTCCAGGGAGCCAGTTCATAAGGTTGCGCCGCAACTGTACAGAAAGAAAAGAATATCAACAAAAGGCAACTTTAAAAAAAAAAAAATCATAAACAGTGGGTATGAAAAAGATCAGTTAGAAAAAACAAATAAGGAAGTGGAATCGATAGGAATACACTATTAAAAAAAAAATTTAAATACAGATAAATGTGATAATAATGATGAAAATGTGCATGTTCCATTTATTACGACATCTTCTAACCAGAGCTACTAAATAAAACGTATTATACAAAGACATTGGGACATTTTGAAAAATTATCGAGTGATAGGGGAGAAACTGCCAGATAAACCCTCGTTTATTTTCAAAAAAGAACCCAATTTGGGTAATATGGTGACACCTACAGTGAAAAATAATAATAAGAAAAAGGAAAAAACATTCACAACATCTATTCCTCCCCTGTTACAACATTCCAAAGGCTTTTTTCCTTGCCGGAAATGTAAACCCTGTAGTAATATGGAAAATAAAACATTTTTTCTATTTAAAATGGAGATATAACAAGGAGGATAACCAGCCATATTCACTGTAAAACAATGGGAGTCATCTATGGCATCAAATGTCCCTGTCACAAATGGTACATAGGATGCACTAAAAGACTTTTCTACCAAAGAATATCTTAACACCTGTACAATATAAAAGGAGGTTTTGAGGGACACCCTTTGTCTATACACTACAAGGAGAATCATAATTCAACTAGAAAAAGGATACATTTTTTGCTGTCTGGAACAAATTACACCCCATTGGTGGAGAGGACTTTACATAGTGCAGATGTTAAGAATGGAAGCTTTGAATTAAACACAGGGGCACCATATGGTTTGAATACGGAATTCGAAATCTTTGGTTTTCTGGACAAGTAATAAATATTTACTAAAAGGATAAACTCAGAAAATACATAAGGAAATATAAAAAGAGAACAAATACGAGGAAAAGTAACATTAAACACAATGGAAAAATATAGCAAACCACAAATCAATATCCTCACTAACTCATGCAGAAGAGGAGGCAGTGGTGACGCTCAAGATGACAGCTCGGTGTACAAATAGCAGAGGCAACCAATACAGATCTATCCCAGACGAAGGAGACCGGAACATCTTTGAAACACGTTGGAGGTATTGTGGACTTTCTCCCGCACCGTAGTGACATCACTAGCGGCAAACAGCTGACCATCTCAGATTACAGCGGGAGTCCGGTACGGTAGAGACGTCACTGACCGGGGCACTACCCGTCCGCTCCCACAAGCAGCTCTCCTCATACACGTACCTTACCTGCGTTGAAGAGGATTGCAGTAAGTTTATAGGATTACGGAACACACAGGGACTTCCACAAATACAGGTATCGTTAATGTATGCGGCTAGACAGGTGAAATATACTCACTATACCTTGTTCTAACTATCACAGTCTGTTTATCTATAGATACATAAGAGGATGAAAATACTATAAGCATAAATTATTGAAAACAACGTTTGTCCTACCTCATGTATGAAAACTCCATCAGCACGACGCAACTTATTTCCTTGGCTGAAGAAAGAACTAAGTCATATATAGGGTCTGCTTTTTTTCAGCTTTAAAAAATGTAAAAAGATCAGTCCTCAGTGTTCCACTCACGAATGAGTGTGTAATGGATATCTGGTGATAATTAATTTTTGTAAAGCCAGTTAGTGTACAAAATTAGTAATATTTATTACACAATTCTAAAAAATCTCTAGAAGTCTGCCTGCCGCAGGGCCCATGCGGTATATAGGCTCGCTTCAGAGAATATATAAAACAGTAACCAGATGTCCATTACACACTCATTCGTGAGTGGAACACTGAGGACTGATCTTTTTACATTTTTTAACTTTTCTCCCTATCCTTTGAGTGAAGGACATCAGTTAATCTTGTGTTCCTTAGTGTGAGCTCCACGTTTTTTAATAATTTTTTAATAATTTATCTTTTTTTCAGCTTTATTTATAATATTACATTAATATATGTTAATTTTACAGACCTCGATACAATTACAAAGCACGTTTTGCACTTTATGTCCAAGAGTTCCTCTTTACATCTATACACATTTAAACAACAACAAAAAACGTGGTCTCAAATGGCTGGAGGTGCTCAACCCCAAATCCAGTTGTGCATTTATACTGGGGGAGCAGATCCTGCCCTTGTAGTCCGTTGCTAAGGGCGATCCCCAGCATAAATATGCATACAATGGAGGATGCCTGCAGCGGACTACAAGTGCCACAATAGAATCCTACACCAGATAAACGGTGTGGATGTGTAACAATTAGAATAATACAATACAGAAATGTAGGTGCACTACTGTGGTAGATGTATACAATGTATTCTAATTGTTACACATCCACACCGTTTATCTGGTGTAGGATTCTATTGTGGCACTTGTAGTCCGCTGCAGGCATCCTCCATTGTATGCATTTTTATGCTGTGGATCGCCCCTAGCAACGGACTACAAGGGCAGGATCTGCTCCCCCAGTATATATGCACAACCGCATTTGGGGTTGAGCACCTCCAGCCATTGGAGACCACATTTTTTGTTGTTGTTTAAAAATTTATACTTGGAGGTGTGTAAACTCCATATGTTAATGCGCCTTGAAAATTTTCCAGGCAGCATTAGGGTTGCACCTGTGAGGCCATGCACCTATATCAGCCAACTTGGGTGGGGCTTGTAGCCTCTCTCCCCCCCTTCCATTGTATGTGTGCTCAGTCACGCTGAAGGGAACTGGGAGTAGGCTGCATGTCGGCCTAGTGCTGCTGTAATTGCCCACTGGCCCCTGGTTTTTGCTTTTCACGCACAGGTAGGTTAGTGTTAGGTCCCGTGCCATCTGAGAAACCTTGGCGTTGGTGTGTTCTTAATATAAGGATACACTGGCGAATGTCTCCATTTTAACATCAGTGTTGAGGGATTAGCCAATGTCATTGTATACATCTACCACAGTAGTGCACCTACATTTCTGTATTGTCTCTATACACATTTATACAAGCTGCTAAAACATGTAGGTAATTATCCTCCTGTGTGACATTAACAATACTGAATAGTACATTACATTATATTATTGGGCACTGCTTTTCATTACAGTTTCTATTGGACAGATTGCCAGGAGAACTCAAGACAGTTTTATTGGCCGTTATCCGCATATGCACTTTACCGTTTCTTCCACCTTTTTAAAATAATAAAAAGTTATAATAAAAAGTTCTATTTTATCTGCGCCTGTATTTATTTAATTTCATTTTTCTTAAAAAATCTTGTTCTTGATATAATGCAGTTTGGTCCAAAGTGTTCCTTTAAACGAGTAGTCTGGAGCGCAATTTACTCATTTTATTCCATCCAGGCTGCAAAATAAAAGAAAACAAACTTTCTCTTACCTGCCAACGAGCCCCCAGAGCTCCGGTACAGGTGTTCGGTCCCCGGGCTGTATTCTTCTTACTTCCTGTTAGCCCGACACATCACACGGAGCTTCACCCTATCACCAGCCTAGGCGGGACATCACTGCGGCCGGTGATTAGTGTTACTCGCGAATATTCGCAATGCAAATTTTATTCGTGAATATAGCACTATATTTTCGCAATTACGAATATTCATTGTTTTTTTTTTCATTTTTTTTTTCACAGTACACATCACAGTGATCATCCCTCTCTGCATCCAGCTTGTGTGGTGTAAAGAAGACTCTAATACTACTGTGCGAGACTGGCGTACAAATTCTCGCATATGCGAATTTTCGCTTATGATAATTTCCGCATATGCTAATTTTCGCGAATATTCGCATATGCAAAAATAAGCGCGAATATTACGAATATGCGAATTTAGCGAATATATGACGAATATTCTTCTATATATTCGCGAAATATCGCAAATTCGAATATGGCCTATGCCGCTCAACACTACCGGTGATAGGCTGAAGCTCCGTGTGACGTGTCGGGCTAATAGTGTTGAGCGGCATAGGCCATATTCGAATTTGCGATATTTCACGAATATATGGACGAATATTTGTCATATATTAACTAAATTTGCATATTCGTAATATTCACTTTTTATTTTCGCATGTGCAAAAATTTGCATATGCGAAAATTTGCATATGCGAAAATTAGCACGCCAGTCTCACTCAGTAGTATTAGACCCTTCTTTACACCACACAAGCTGGAAGCAGAGAGGGATGATCACTGTGATGTGTACTGTGAAAAAAAAAAAAAAATTCATAATTACGAATATATAGTGCTATATTCGCGAATATGCGATATTCGCGAATAAAATTCGCATCGCGAATATTCGCAAGCAACACTACGGGCTAACAGGAAGTAAGAAGAATACAGCCCGGGGACCGAACACCTGTACCGGAGTGTAAGAGACAGTGTGTTTTCTTTTATTTTGCAGCCCGGACGGGATAAAATGGGAAAAGTTCACGCCGGAGTACTCCTTTAAGTAAAACAATACATTATTTTTGTTATGCAAAAGTTTGGTCCTTAGTTTATTCATATTTATATTTGTCTAAAAGCTAGTTAGATAACTGTAACAAGGTCCATGATGAAGAAATACATGCTAGGTATTTTTTGGTGCAAATGGAGGCAGTATATGCCATTGTTGGGGGACTGCAAGCTACTTAATAATTTAAAGCTAATAATATGTTTTTTTTTCCTACATTAGGGAAGCGGATTTGTCTCGGAGAAGGTCTGGCCAAGATGGAGCTGTTCATTTTCTTAACAACCATATTACAGAACTTCAGGCTATCTCCTGAGAAGCAAGTCACAGAGGAAGACATCAAACCCCTAATGGCTGGGTTTGCAAATATTCCCAAAAATTATCGGATGTCATTCATTCCCCGCATTTAATTTCGGATATGGTGATATGCAGTGTTATTTCAAATGCTTTAACAAGCTTCAACTATGTGATCCTCAGGGTAAAATAAAGGAATAAATAAATAAATACATAAATAAATAAACAAATAAATAAAAACACAAATAAGTTAAATAAAGTGACAGATTTCCCAATGTATCATATCCAATGTAACATGGATAGAATGTAATGATATCTGGTTTAAATTTTTCAAAAATTCAACACATGTTGAAGGGAATTGTTGTCTTCACTATGAAGCTAGGGTCCAATTATTAGAGAAGTGTGTAGAAATGGTTTTAGGTGCCAGAAAGACTAAGGTTCTTCTTTTTGTGAGCTTAGAAGTGAGCTTTAGATGTGCCAATTTCTTTCCTTTTCCTCTTGTCATCATCAATGGAGCGAACGCCTGGAGATGAGATTTTTTAGCTAAAAAGGTTAGAATAGAGATGGCAGCAGGGGGCATTGTGTCTTACTACTGGAAAGAATACATAACTTCCTCCATGGCAGCTGATTAGTACTAGAAGGTTTGAGATTTGTAAAAAGAATAAATTTACAAACCTTGTGGCCTCATCCCCAAGAAGACTGGAGGCTGTAATCACTGCCAAAAGTGTTCCAGCTAAGTACTGAGCAAAGAGTCAGAATACTGATGTCAATGTCATATTTTAGTTTTTTCTTTTCAATAAATTAACAAAAATTTCTAAAATTCTGTTTTCAGTTTATTATTATTGGGTACTGAGTGCAGAATAATTACATTTTTTTTTTTACTTTTCAACTTTTTTGCTAGTTTTCAACTAAAGTTTGCCAAATCTTTTCAAAAAATTCAGTTCTGAGTGAATACGTTTATATGTAGTCAGCAATAACCATGAAACTTAGTTATGACACAGCCCAAGAGCCCTATAGCCCTGTAGGTCTGCTAGATCACCTAGGAATGTATTCAAGTACTTTTATACTGGTTTTAAAGGGGTACTCCGCTGCTCAACATTTGGAACAAACTGTTCCGCATGCTGGAGCCAGTGCCAGGAGTTCGTGGTGTCATAGCCCCACCCCCTCATGGCATCATGCCCCGCCCCCTTAATGCAAGTCTATGGGAGGGGTGTGGCGGCTGTCATTGAGGGGGTGGGGGGTGATGTAATGAGGGGGTGGGGCTATGATGTCACAAGCTCCCAGCGATGGCTCCAGCATTCGGAACAGTTTGTTCCAAATGTTGAGCAGTGGAGTAACCCTTTGAGGCTAAGCTAATGTCAAAGTTATGGCCACATGCTTGTTTAAAAACACAGATTTTGTATGTTTTAAATAAATAAAGGTCCATAAATTACTCCTCTTTGTTGGCAGTTCACGTTGTAAAAAGCAGAGCATAGTGCTTTTGTGCCACTTTTACGCACAGTCTGTTTAATCAAAAATTTAGGTTAGCCATTTTTTTTTTTGTGGTGTAGTAATTGTTTGTCAAAAATCATTATTGTTATAATTTATTTTTATAGCTCCCTTGGTTCCAGAGAACTATACATATTACTTACATATATTAAAGAAAATCTGTCATCAGAATTACCTGCTCTAAACCTGTTACACAGGCTTGTAGTGCGGGTGATCCTGATTAAAACGCTTCTTACCTGGTTAAAAATGGTTCAGCGCTTCTTCAGATATCTATATTTTTAGTTTTCTGTTATTCCCTGGCTTGGGACTCAGTGGGAGGTGTCATCATCTGGGACTCGGCCACACGTCATTCTAGCTGGGTGGAGTGGCCGCCCGGCTCATGAATATTCATGAACTTATCCTCGTAGTCTAACTCCTTTTTGTAGGTCACGTGGGGAGGGCCGCACATGCACCGCGTTCCGTACACCCGGAAGCGGCGCGGGGGGAGAACGCCGCTTCCGGGTGTACGGAACGCGGCGCATGCGCGGCCCTCCCCACCAGACCGAGAAAAAGGAGTTAGACCACGAGGATAAGTTCATGAATATTCATGAGCCGGGCGGCCACTCCGCCCAGCTAGAATGACGTGTGGCCGAGTCCCAGATGATAACACCTCCCACTGAGTCCCAAGCCAGGGAATAACAGAAAACTAAAAATATAGATATCTGCAGAACAGCTGAACCATTTTAAACCAGGTAAGAAGCGTTTTAATCAGGATCACCCGCACTACAAGCCTGTGTAACACGTTTAGTGCAGGTGATTCTGATGACAGATTTCCTTTAATGGGGTACTCCGGTGGAAAACATTTTTTTTTCTTAATCAACTGGTGCCAGAAAGTTAAACAGATTTGTAAATGACTTCTATTAAAAAAAATCTTTATCCTTCCAGTACTTTTTAGCAGCAGTATGCTACAGAGGAAATTATTTAAATTTTTTTTTTTTTGTCTTGTCCTCAGTGCTCTCTGCTGACACCCGATGCCCATATCAGGAATTGTCCAGAGCAGAAGAAAATCCTCATAGCAAACCTATGCTACTCTGGACAGTTCATGACACGGACAGAGGTGTCAGCAGAGAGCACTGCGGACAAGACAAAAAAGAAATTGAAAAAGAAAACCACTTCCTCTGTAGCATACAGCTGCTAATAAGTACTGGAAGGATAATATTTTTTAATTTAGACTAAAAGTACAGGTGACATGAATCTGCTAGGCCTGGGGGAGAAAAGAAAGCCAAACTGCAGAGGATTGCTGCATTGCCTACATGAGGAAATCTCACTTTGGCTGTCTCCTCATAATCATAGACTAGGAAACATTCTCTTTTGCTATTCTTATGCCTAAAATTGCACTATAATTGCAGTGCCAACATGATCGTCCCGAAACCTGCTTATTATACTATATTCATGCTGATTTTATTTATATAGTACAACAACATATTCTGTAGCATTTTTACAATTTTGGATGTACATAATTGGACATTACAGAATTACATAATATAATGGAAACTAAATGTAGTAACTATCTAATTAATATAATAATAACTAACTATGGTAACTAATGTAGTTAATAAAATGGCAACTAACTTGCATAACTAATTTCAATGTGTATCATTTAATTCTCTACACGTTTTCCAACACTCTTTGGATTTCAACCTTACAAATGTTGGACTGCCTGTACCAGCAGCAGAAAGTAGTACAGTAATAGAAAAACTAAATAAATTGGGTATTGTTTTAATCGCATTGACCTACAGAATAAAGATAATGTATTCTTTTAACCATAAAGTGGACTGTGTAAAAACCAAACCTCCCAAAAAATTGCTAAATTGCATTTTTCTTATACATTTTCATCTGCAAATAATACTTTCTTGGTTTTGTGGTATATTTTATGGTAAAAGGAAAGATATCATTACAAAGTACAATTGGTCTCGCAAAAAAATAAGCCCTCATATGGGTCCGTAGGTGGAAAAATTAAAGAATTATGGATTTTAAAAGGAGAGCAGGAAAAAATAAAAACATAAAAATTGGCTTTGTCCTTAAAGGGGGGTACTCCACCCCTAGACATCTTATCCCCTATCTAAAGGATAGGGGATAAGATGTTTGACCGCGGGGCTACTGCCGCTGGGAAACCTCGCAATCTCTCCTGCAGCACCCCCTGTCATCTTGTACACGCAGCGAACTTCGAAGTTTGCTCCATGCACAAGATCACTGGGGTGCTACAGGAGAGATCGCTGGGGTTCCCAGCGGTGGGACCCCTGTGGTCAAACATCTTATCCCCTATCCTTTGCATAGGGGATAAAATATCTAGGGGCGGAGTACCCCTTTAAGACCAAAATGGGCTGTGCCCTTAAGGGGTTAAACCAGAGGTTAAATAAATGAAAACTGTCAATGTTTCATGACACATATAAAACATGCATGTGAGGGAAAGTGGAATAAAAAATCACTGGGGCAAAAAAAAAAAAAAAAAGGGGTAACATAGTACATGAGGCCCTATATGTTTGTATTCGTAAATATGTAAGGTTGATAAGTATTTGCAATGTTTGGGCTACACTAATAATTGATTTTAGAGACCAATATGATGGTAACACTCAGGGCCAAAGCTAGATCTCCAGAAGACCCGGGGCTAGAGCCAATAGCACAGCCATGCCCCTAACCACACTCTCAGACATGCCCCTCCATCACACCCTCAGAGACACCCCTAACCACACCCTCAGACACGCCCCTCCATCACACCCTCAGACACCCCTAACCACACCCTCAGACACACCCCTCCACCACACCCTCAGACACACCCCTAGCCATACCCTCAGACACACCTCCGCCATAACCTCAGACATGCCCCTAGCCACACCCTCAGACACGCCCCTAGCCACACCCTCAAACACACCCCTAGCCAAACCCTCAGACACGCCCCTAGCCACACCCTCAGGCACACCCCCTAGCCACACCCTCAGACTCACCCCTAGCCACACCCTCAGACATGCCCCTAACCACACCAGCCTCCTTCTTTAATTTTCTCCCACTACTCTACACAACACACTGCAGCGCTTTACAAATTTGTTTTGAATCTAGGAGCCAGCACAAATAATTGGAGGCCAGGATTTCTTTTGATCTCCGCATGTCATGCAGCCTGACATTATGTGATTGTATGATGTCGGAGCTCCAATCTTCTTCTTTGTTCTGCTTCTTCTTGCAACTGGTTGTCAGCAGCTATGATGGCTGTTGGGGCATTAATGACATCAAAAGTATTGCCCCAGCAGCCATCATACCTGCTGCTTAGTAGTATGTCTGACACGTGTAGCCCTGGTATAGCATGATGGGAGTGATAGTCATAATAATTTGACTGACATATAGCACTAGTATAGTATAATGGGGCTGAGAGTAGCAGACTACTACTATCACCCCATTATACTATACTAGAGCAATATGTGTAAGTCATATTATTACTACTATCACCTTCATCATGCTATACTAGTACTATATGTACCAGTCATACTACTGTAACTGATCATATAGCACTGGTATAGCATGATGGGAGTGATAGTAGGAATAATATGACTGACAGTCACATATAAATATTGTACCTGGTCTGACAGGTCCTTCTCTTCAGCAGGTACCACACTGGAAAAGGAAGGGATTTGTTCAGACACCAAAGGGGCCATCGGCAGGGCCAGACTGGGACCAAAAATAAGCCCGGGTATTTTAAAATAGGGTGCTGGGACCCCGACCAATCACCTCAGTTTAAGTTGCTGTCCAACTGTTGTAAATCTACAACTCCCATCATTCCTTGAGCACCAGGCATTATGGGAGTTGTAGTTTTGTAACAGCTAAAGAGCCACAGATTGGGGAACATTGTCATCCATCATAACTGCAGAATCTACAAGTGACTACAGTTCTGATGGGATAATCAGACAGAATACACAATGATATCAGTGACCTGAGTGAAGTCTTCTCTGTAGTTGTTGCTTTTCTTTTCTTTTCTTTTTCATCTTGTCCAGACACCAGGACTTCTTCCAGCTTCATCTTCTCTGCAGAGTCTGACACCCAGACATCACTGGTTCCTAAATTTGACGGTAGATCCTCATCCTCTGTATTAAGACAATCATCATTGTAATCCTGCCAGGAACTGTGCCACCTGAATAAAACCCTGTGAGACATCATGCCCCCTTAATAAAACCTTTTCATACACTGTTCCATCTGAATACAGTGGTCCCTCAACATACGATGGTAATTCGTTCCAAACGACCCATCGTTTGTCGAATCCATCGTATGTTGAGGGATCCGTGCAATGTAAAGTATAGGCATCTGTACTCACCTGTCCCCGCCGCTCCGCACCAGGTCCTCACCGCTCCCGCTGCTGTTCCAGGGGCTCCCGATGCTGTCCCGCTGCTCCGGTGTCTTCTTCGCGATCCTCCGGTGTCTTCTGCATCTTCTGCAGGGTCCGGGTCTTGCTTTCCGGTGACGTTACTACGCTGCTGCGCCGGCGCGGCGTGCGTAGTGACGTGATAACGACGCCGGAAAGCAAGGCCCGGACCCTGGAGAAGATGCGCAAGATGCCGGAGGATCGCGAAGTGGACCCGGAGCAGCGGGGATAGGTAAGTGAACCTGCTGGGGCACATTACACTGCTATCCGACAGCAGCTTAAGCATTTTGCGCTGTCGGATAGCACTTAATGCGATGGCCCCGACATATAAAAGCATCGTATGTCGATGCTGACATCGACATGCGATGGCCTCTGAGAGGCCATCGTATGTCGATTTTATCATATGTCGGGGCCATCGTAGGTCGGGGGGTTACTGTATAACCCTGCCATACACTGTGCCACCAAAATATAACCCTGTCAGAAACTGTGCCCCCTGTCACACACTGTACCCGTAATAATAATACTGCTACACACTGTTTCTTCTCAGTTCGGCTGAATTCCACCCCTGCACTGTCCTCCTTCAACCCCTCTGTTCTCCTCCAGACACCTCAGTTCTCCTCCTCCAGACCCCTCAGTCCCCCTCCTCCAGACCCCTCTGTCCATCACCTCCTCTAGACTCCTTTGTCTGCCTCCTCCTCTAGATTCCTCTGTTCGCCCCAACCCCAGACCCCTCTGTTTGTTCCTTTTCCAGACTCCTCTGTCTGCCTCCACCTCTAGACTGCCTTCTCCTCCTGATGCCTCTGTCCATCTCCTTCTCCTGACTCCTCTGTCCATCTCCTCCCCAAACCCATCTGTCTGCCTTCTTTTCCAGATCGCTATGTCCACTTTCTCCTCCAGACTCCTCTGCCGGCCTCCTTCTCCAGATCCCTCTGTCCGCCTCCTCCTCTGGACCCCTCTGTCCATCTCCTTCTCCAGACACATCTGTCCATCTTCTCATCAAGAACCCTCTGTCTGCCTTCTCTTTCAGACCCCTCTGTCTGCCTCCTCCGCCTTTAGACCTCTCTTTCCACCAACTCCTCCAGACTCCTCTGTCTGCCTCCTCCTCAAGACTCCTTTGTCCTCCTCCTCTAGACCCCTCTGTCTATTTCCTTCTACTGACCCCTATGTTTGTCTCCTACTCCAGACACCTCTGTCTGTCTCCTTTTCCAGACCCCTCATCAATAATGCTCATCTATTATACATATGTGCACACATCTATCATGCATACACACATCTATCACACTTACAAACATATCATATACGTACATATATCTATCATACATAAATGCACTTATCTATCATACATACTTTTATTATGCATACATCCATGAAACATACACAGATCTATTATACATACATCTATTAAACATGTTTACATTTATCATACATACACACATCAGTCATACATACATACATACTTCTGTCACATATGCACACATCTATCATACATACATGCATCATACACACATACATGTTGCATATATCTATCTATCCATCATACATACACACATTTCTTATGCAAACCTTTACCTGGCCCCTTACATCCCACCTCATCAGATGCGGGGTCAGATGCAGCACAGCTTAGGTGCAGGAGGCCCAGAAGACCTCTTCTCCGTTTCCCCTACTAAGCACCAATGTGACAGAATTGCAGGCAGGGGCTAGGAGCAGATGTGCGTGCGGGGCATGTCTACTCCAATCAGCCGCTGCACCTGCAATTAAAGTGGCAGTGTGCCTGTTAAATCTGTTGCCCGCAAGCTTAAAATTTTTTTTTATTGAAGTGGTCAGTCTGGCAGCATGTGACGTACCCACATGTGGCACGTAACTTCCCAGAAGCCACTACCTCCACAGAGGTGGCAATAATAAAAAAATAAAGGGGCAGCCTGAGACCTAGGGCTATAGGCACCAGACCCAGGACTACAGCCCCCTCAGCCCCCCCTAGCAATGCCCCTGATAACACTAATGAAATCTACTTTGCAGGCCTGTAACATGTCCAACAATTGTGTTCCAGCAGGGACAGGATTTAAAAACCACCATTTTTTAAATCAATATTACAAAAAAAATAGGCCAAGTGGATTCAAGTGACTAGAGCACTAGGACCGCTTGGTCTTAAAGACCAAAACAATTTGAGCGAGTTCATTTGATACAGCATCGCATTGTGCCTACTACAAATAACTAGATTTATTTTCTATCCTGTTTAACTGTTTGCACAGTATATAGATGTGCCTGTTGTTAGTTACATTGTTTAAATCTTTTTCACCTGTGCATTAGCTGAATAATGTTGGGTGTGATGTATTTGTATGGGGAATGTATTTTGAAGGGCAGGGCATTGACAAAGGGCAATAGCGTGAAACAGCAGTTGTCATTGCTATGTATCCCATGCCTAAGTTTTAAGAAAGAAGTTTGGCGTTGTTTGTCAGTGCTGTGGACAAGCCTTTATGCACAATTTCAGCACAGTTCTCCCTTTTATGTAGAGCTTACTGCTGAATATCAATAATTCATAAAATAAGACTGAGTAAGCATAGTACACTATCATGCTATGGTTATTGGCAAGAAAACCGTACTGATTGTGCTCTGAGAAATGCCAAGCACGTGTCCATCCCTGACATCACCTAGGAGTCTCGTAGTGCACAGCAATTCTCTCAAATCCAAAAAATAGCAATTTTGCAACTAGCATGTACATGGGTAAAACATCACTTTATTTGCAATCCAGTAAAAAATCCAAATTCAGATACATCTTAGGCTGCATTCACATCATGATTTAGGGGTGAGTCTGCTGCCTGACCTGCGCCACACCCTATTCATTTTAATGAACTGGATGGAGTCAGCTAGTGACTCCATCGACTCATTTTTGGAGCTCATCAATTCTTGTTTCCAGGCTGGAAACTGTGGTTGGCTGCAGTCGGTGGTGTGAATGCGCCCATAGGCTTTGTTCACAGGATGGAATTTCTGTGATGAATTTTGCATTAGAATTCTGCTCAAAGATTCTGCAGCAGCAAAGTCCCATTGATATCAGTTATCAATTATACTGCGCTGTGCATACGGCGGAATTTCTGCAGCAGATATTTCTGCAGTGGAAATCCTGATTCCATAGTCCTCCTCCTCTGCAGAGTCTGCACAGAAATGCATTGTCGTCTAAGAGATGGTGCATTTTGGAGCGGTCCTAGCGTCTGCATATTCTGCCCGCGCTCCACTCTCGGGGGAATGTCAGCACAGAGATTTTCTGTGTGGACATTGAACATAGCTTTACAGACATCAAGATATAAAAATATAGGGGAAACGATCCCCTATAAGATGTCGCACATATTTTGGGCAGTAAGACAATCTTTATCGGGAAGATTTTTTTAAACTCGTGCAGAGGAAAAGTCGATCAGTTGCCCATAGCAACTACTAAGATTGCTTCATTCAATTTTGAAAAGGCCTCTGAAAAATAAAAGAAGCGATCTGATTGGTTGCAATGGGCAACTGGTGGACTTATTATCTTCACAGGTTTTGATGAATCTCCCCTATATCTTTAACCCCTTAAGGACTCAGGGTTTTTCAGTTTTTGCACTTTAGTTTTTTCCTCCTTACCTTTTAAAAATCATAACCCTTTCAATTTTCCACCTAAAAATCCATATTATGGCTTATTTTTTGCGTCGCCAATTCTACTTTGCAGTGACACTAGTCATTTTACCCAAAAATGCATGGGGAAATGGAAAAAAAAATCATTGTGCGACAAAATCGAAGAAAAAAACGCCACTTTGTAATTTTTGGGGGCTTCCGTTTCTACGCAGTGCATATTTCGGTAAAAATTACACCTTATAATTATTCTGTAGGTCCATACGGTTAAAATGATACCATACTTATATAGGTTTGATTTTGTCGCACTTCTGGAAAAAATCATAACTACATGCAGGAAAATTTATACGTTAAAAATGTCATATTCTGACCCCTATAACTTTTTTATTTTTCCACGTACGGGGCGGTATGAGGACTCATTTTTTGCGCCGTGATCTGAAGTTTTTATCGGTATGATTTTTGTTTTGATCGGACTTTTTGATAACTTTTTATTCATTTTTTAATGGTATAAAAAGTGACCAAAAATGCGCTTTTTTTGACTTTGGAATTTTTTTGCGCGTATGCCATTGACTGTGCGGTTTAATTAATGATATATTTTTATAGTTCGGACATTTACGCATGCGGCGATACCACAAATGTTTATTTAAATTTTTTTTTACACTGTTATTTTTTTTATGGGAAAAGGGGGGTGGTTCAAACTTTTATTAGGGAAGGGGTTAGATGACCTTTATTAACACTTTTTTTTTACTTTTTTTTTTTGCAGTGTTATAGGTCCCATAGGGACCTATAACACTGCACACACTGATCTCTCATCCTGATCACAGGCGTGTATTAACACACCTGTGATCAGTGTTATCGGCGCTTGACTGCTCCTGCCTGGATCTCAGGCACGGAGCAGTCATTCGCCGATCGGACACTGAGGAGGCAGGTAAGGGCCCTCCCGGTGTCCTGTAAGCTATTCGGGACGCCGCGATTTCACCGCGGCGGTCCCGAACAGCCCGACTGAGCAGCCGGGTCACTTTCACTTTCACTTTAGAAGCGTCCTGCATCGTTAAGGGGTTAAAGTGTACTCGTCAGATCCAACAAAAATCTTTTTTTTTATATATATATATCACTCAGTACCTAAACCTGACCATGTACGTCTATTTTTATGTGTCTAGCACCTTTATTTATTTTTTCATTACCCTTTTAATTTAGCTCACTAGTCTGAATTCCTCTCAAAGGGAGGGGGCGTGGCCTCACTGTGCAGGTCTCCGCCCCCTCCCCCAGTATGCTGTCTGCTCACATCTCCCCTAGCATTAGCAAAACTACAACTCCCAGCTTGTTCTCACTGACAGTAGCGGGACACAAGCTGACAGTGGGAGGATTTTTCCTTCAGGTATGAGCCCTGCGCTCACAGCTGTCAATCAAGGAAGTGTGTCCATGACATAGGTGATGACGCATGGACACAGCAGGACTAGTATGTGTCCAAGCAGGCAGGGGGCAGTTGTTTGACTGGCTTTTTTGGTATGAAATACTGAAAATTCTCTAATGAAAGTAATTGCAAAACCTATTGGTTATACATGCTTAACAACATATCAAAAGTTTGTGTATCTGACAGTGTCCATTTAAGTTTAAAATCCCCCTTATTTTTCCACACACCCCTCCCTGAAAAAATTAAAAATAAAATATATAAAATATATTTGGTATCGCCGCATGTGTAATTGTCCAAACTAAGGTTTATGATCCTGTATGGTAAATGGCGTGAACGTTAAAAAAAATACCAAAAACAAAAAAACACAGATTTTTAACTGAATATCAGAAAAAGAAAAACTCCCATCAAAACAAAAATGGTACCGATAAAGAATATTGATCACGGCGCAAAAAAAATTTAGCTCTCATACAGCCCCATATATGAAAAAAAAAGTTATAGGTAGGGGTCAGCAAAGAACAATATTAGGCCTACTAATTTTGTAAAAAAAAAAAAAAAAAAGTTATATAAATTGGGTATAGTTTCAATCGCATTGATCTACAGAATAAAGAGAACATGTCATTTTAACCATAAAGTACACTGTTTAAAAACCAAACCCCCAAAAGTTGCAAAAATGTTTTTTTCTTATCAACTGCCCCCCCCCAATAACAATTACAAAGTATACAAAGTGTAATTGGTCATGCAAGAAACAATCGTGCTTTCCTACTGCCAAAATGGGCCAAGTCCTCAAGAGTCACAGGTTGGTAAACAAAGATTAAATGGTCACAGTGACACAGTTTATTAGAGACAGTGACACAACTCATTAGGGGGACGTGATACAGATTTTTAAGGAGGCAGTGGCACAGTTCATTAGGGGACAGTGACATAGCTGCCGCTCATTAGGGGAAGGGTCATATATCATTAGGGAGGCAGTGACACAGTCCATAAAGAGGCAGTGACATAGATTATTAGGGGGGGGGGGGGGCCACTGGCACAGTTCATTAGGAGGCAATGTCAGCTCATAGGAGGGGCAGTGGCACAGTTCATTAGGTGGATTAAAACCTTTTTCTCCATTCGGAGGGAGTGCCCCCTTGCTTTTGAGAGAGTTTTACCTGAAATAGTTTTTTTTTTACATATTTTTTGTATGGTCCATTGATATACTTTAATAAGTTGATTAACCCCTTAAGGACTCAGCCCATTTTGGCCTTAAGGACTCAGACAATTTAATTTTTACGTTTTCATTTTTTCCTCCTCGCCTTCTAAAAATCATAACTCTTTTATATTTTCATCCACAGACTAGTATGAGGGCTTGTTTTTTGCGCGACCAGTTGTCCTTTGTAATGAAATCACTCATTATATCATAAAATGTATGGCGCAACCAAAAAACACTATTTTTGTGGGGAAATTAAAACGAAAAACGCAATTTTGCTAATTTTGGAAGGTTTTGTTTTCACGCCGTACAATTTCTGGTAAAAATGACATGTGTTCTTTATTCTGAGGGTCAATACAATTAAAATGATATCCATTATTATATACTTTTATATTATTGTTGTGCTTAAAAAAAAAATCACAAACTTTTTAACCAAATTAGTACGTTTATAATCCCTTTATTTTGATGACCTATAACTTTTTTATTTTTCCGTATAAGCGGCGGTATGGGGGCTCATTTTTTGCGCCATGATCTGTACTTTTTTTTGATACCACATTTGCATATAAAAAACTTTTAATACATTTTTTATAATTTTTTTTTTAATAAAATGTATTAAAAAAGTAGGAATTTTGTACTTTTTAAATTTTTTTTCGTTCACGCCGTTCACCGTACGGGATCATTAACATTTTATTTTAATAGTTCGGACATTTACGCACGCGGCGATACCAAATATGTCTATAAAAAATGTTTTTTACGCTTTTTGGGGGTAAAATAGGAAAAAACGGACGTTTTACTTTTTATTGGGGGAGGGGATTTTTCACTTTTTTTTTACTTTTACTTTTACATTTTTTTAAATTTTTTTTTACACTTGAATAGTCCCCATAGGGGACTATTCATAGCAATACCATGATTGCTAATACTGATCTGTTCTATGTATAGGACATAGAACAGATCAGTGTTATCGGTCATCTTCTGCTCTGGTCTGCTCGATCACAGACCAGAGCAGGAGATGCCGGGAGCCGAACGGAGGAAGGAGAGGGGACCTCCGTGCGGCGTTATGAATGATCGGATCCCCGCAGCAGCGCTGCGGGCGATCCGATCGTTCATTTTAATCGCGAACTGCCGCAGATGCCGGGATCTGTATTGATCCCGGCACCTGAGGGGTTAATGGCGGACGCCCGCGAGATCGCGGGCGTCGGCCATTGCCGGCGGGTCCCTGGCTGCGATCAGCAGCCGGGATCAGCCGCGCATGACACGGGCATCGCTCCGATGCCCGCGGTTATGCTTAGGACGTAAATGTACGTCCTGGTGCGTTAAGTACCACCTCACCAGGACGTACATTTACGTCCTGCGTAATTAAGGGGTTAAACCACCCTTAAAGGGTTACTCCACTGGAAAGCATTTTTATTTTAAATCAACTGCTGCCAGAATGTCAAACGGATTTGTAAATTACTTCTATTTAAAAATGTTAACCCTTCCAGTACTTATCAGCTGCTGTATGCTCCAAAGGAAGTAGTTTCAGGTGCTGCAGAATGGGCAAAACAAAAATTGGAACAGGACCCTCAGTTTACGCAGAAGATTTTGTTCAGTGATGAGGAAACTTTTATGTGAATGGTGAAGTTAACAAACAAAACCACCGCTATTGGTCTGACACTAACCCACATTGGATAGATCCCTCCAAGACTGTTGGAACACAAACATTGATGGTATGGTGTGGTATATGGGGTACAAAGATAGTGGGGCCATTCTTCATCAATGGAAACCTCAAGGCCTCTGGATATGTGAAATTGCTACATGATGATGTGTTTCCCTCTTTATGCACTGAAGCTGCACGTTCCCTGAGTTTTTCCAGCAAGATGGTGACCACCACATTATGGGTGTCAGGTGGATTGGTCGTCGTGGGCCAGTTGAATGGCCCCCAATGTCTCCTGATCTGACCCCCTTAGACTTTTATCTTTGGGGTAATCGGAAGGCAATTGTCTATGCTGTGAAGATACGAGATGTGCAGCACCTGAAACTACGGATACTGGAAGCCTGTGCTAGCATTTCTCCTGCGGTGTATATAGTAGTATATAGCAGTGTATACGGATACTGGAAGCCTGTGCTAGCATTTCTCCTGCGGTGTATATAGTAGTATATAGCAGTGTATACGGATACTGGAAGCCTGTGCTAGCATTTCTCCTGCGGTGTATATAGTAGTATATAGCAGTGTATACGGATACTGGAAGCCTGTGCTAGCATTTCTCCTGCGGTGTATATAGTAGTATATAGCAGTGTATACGGATACTGGAAGCCTGTGCTAGCATTTCTCTTGCGGTGTATATAGTAGTATATAGCAGTGTATACAGATACTGGAAGCCTGTGCTAGCATTTCTCCTGTGGTGTATATAGTGGTATATAGCAGTGTATACGGATACTGGAAGCCTGTGCTAGCATTTCTCCTGCGGTGTATATAGTAGTATATAGCAGTGTATACGGATACTGGAAGCCTGTGCTAGCATTTCTACTGCGGTGTATATAGTAGTATATAGCAGTGTATACAGATATTGGAAGCCTGTGCTAGCATTTCTCCTGCGGTGTATATAGTAGTATATAGCAGTGTATACGGATACTGGAAGCCTGTGCTAGCATTTCTTCTGCAGTGTATATAGTAATATATAGTAGTGTATACGGATACTGGAAGCCTGTGCTAGCATTTCTCCTGCGGTGTATATAGTAGTATATAGCAGTGTATACGGATACTGGAAGCCTGTTCTAGCATTTCTCCTGCGGTGTATATAGTAGTATATAGCAGTGTATACGGATACTGGAAGCCTGTGCTAGCATTTCTCCTGCGGTGTATATAGTAGTATATAGTAGTATATAGAGAAGAGGGTTACATTGACAATCCAACACAATGGGCAGCACATTGAACACATTTGATAAGTGGTCAGAAACTTGTAAATAACTCATGAAAGAATAAAGTTATGCTAAAACCAAGCACATCATTGTTTTTCTCGTGGAATTCCTAATAAGTTTGATGTGTCACATGACCCTCTTCCTATTGAAAAAACAAAAGTTGGATTCAAAATGGCCGACTTCATAATGGCCGCCGTGGTCACCACCCATCTTGAAAAGTTTCCCCCCTCACATATACTAATGTGCCACAAACAGGAAGTTACTATCACCAACCATTCCCATTTTATTAAGGTGTATCCATAGAAATGGCCCACCCTGTATAAAAAAATCAAAGCATCAACATCTCATCTAACTTGAGAGGAGGTAGACAAATATGTACTCTATAGCCGGTTGCTTTAATAGCTTAGAGTCAAAGGAGAGACCGATGAGGGGACAGTCATCCACAGTATTATGATTCTGAGTAAAGATAGAAAGAGTAGAGCTCCTGAGACAATATGTTGTGCAATGAGGGGCCGCACAGCTTCTGTTTATTGTGTCCAGATCACAACAACTTATCATGTATAAATCCACCGTAGTGCAGCCTCTGGGATTCCAATCTATAAATGTGTCAACCGATGTAGAAACAGTAAAGATAAAAAGACAAACAAACAAAAAAAAAAAAGAATTTCAGATGCAAACCACTCTTGTCTTATAGATGTCAACACATTTTTATGCATCACAGCCTCTTCATTAGATGCTATATGGCAACACACAGCACATCCAATACTAAATGCTTAAAAGGAAAAAAAGCGCCAACATGACATCATCCTAAGTACCAGATCATAGTCACTTGTGTTTCTGTGCTCAGACTAAACAAATATATCAATATAAATAATTTTTCATAGCCAGCACTGCACTCCACCCATTCGGTCCAGGAGTTTTTAATCAGCAGGAGACTGCATATGGGTTTCCCCCTACATTCTCCCAGCCCTCTGGCAGGGAGCACATGGTAGGTGTTCACTAGTGTTGAGCGGCATAGGCCATATTCGAATTCGCGAATATTCGCAAATATATGGACGAATATTCGTCATATATTCGCGAATATTCGCATATTCGTAATATTCTCGTTTTATTTTCGCATATGCGAAAATATGCGCAAATTCGCGTATGCGAAAATAACACGCGGAAATTAGCATATACTAAATTAGCATAACCAATAATTTGCATATGCGAAAATTAGCATATGCTAATATTCGCATATGCGAAAATTCGCACACCAGTCTCACACAGTAGTATTAGAGCCTTCTTTACACCACACAAGCTGGAAGCAAAAAAAACACGAATATTCGTAATTACGAATATATAGCGCTATATTCGCGAATATTCGCGAATATGCGATATACGCGAATAAAATTCGTATTGCGAATATTCGCGAGCGACACTAGTGTTCACCCTGGTGTGGTGCTCTGTGGTGCCCATTGTTGCTGTGATGCTTAGTCTGTGGGGTGGTGTGGCCCAGAGCCAGGGGCTTGGTCGGGCAGCAGTGGGGCTGTCTAGCCACTGGGTCGTTCCCCTGTGGGCATGGTGTCGTGGAGGCAGTGGTCGCCGCCCGGCACTGTGCCAGTGTTAGGTACGGGACCCACTCTGACTAGGTGGCCTTGACATGTGGGCTTGTACTTTTTGACCAAAATGTATACTAACAACCTGTTAGTTTTTGAAATGATGCTGAGATCATGCTGCTGCAAGTACATCAACATACAAATGGTGGATGTGCAGCTATGTTTCTGTTTCTCAATTTTTTTTGTACGAATATATAAATGTTTATCAAGCATGTTAATCTACTGTCCACAACAGATCCTTTGGCATCGGTTTTGGCAAGATCAAATATTGACTGTACTAGGAAATTTGCCAAGCACTTTCCATGCCAAAACCTACTTGGAGAAAACAACAAAGAACACAACCTTTAAGGATGAGATTTGACCTGCAGTAAGTCTATAATTTGTAACAAATGCTCAGGCAGAACAAGCAGAACATACATTACAGGCGAGATGGATCTTACCTGGTTTGAATCCCTGCTCCTGGCTCTGATCATTTCATCGCTTATCTACTCCACATGGAATTCCATATACAGAAGACGTAACTTACCTCCAGGACCTACACCCTTGCCTATTGTTGGAAATGTCCTGCAAATAAAGAGAGGAGAGATGGTCAAATCCTTGATGGAGGTTAGTTTTAAGGGAATGTTCTGAAAATTATATTAACTGTTTACATAGAGGGTAAAACAAAAAAATACAGTAAGTACCTAATTGATCCAGCGGAAAAAACACCTTTGAATGGCAAAGACCAATTCACTATACAAATAGCACATGCTCCTTCATCATTCTCTTCTCTGAGGTAAATGCTTTTTTTTTTAACAACCACTCTTAAAAAATTCAGAACTTTCTCCAGTTCTCTGGTATCTCACTTTTGGGCAACTGACTCTGGGCTAGGACAGTGACAGTTCTGACCGCTGGGCTCCCACTATAATTCAACCACGGCATCTAAGTGTATAGACCGGGGAGTTTCTCTCACTGTTACCTCACTGTTCTTATCAGAACCCTTCAAACACAAGCACAGATGGGTTGACTTGGAAGTCAGGGAGCTAACCTAGTCCTCCAGGCCAGCCATGGCTATAAGCCTATTACCGAGGATACCAGAGCATTATTATCTTAGCGTTTAAGTAATTAAAGGGGTATCCCAGCCACTTAAAAAAAAACTATCCCCCTTATCCATACCATATCCAAAGGATAGGAGATAGGTGTCTAATCTCAGAAAGTCAACCTTTGTGACCTCAACATTCTCGAGAACGCAGACCTGACTCTCCACGCTAAATACAGTGGTGATCCATCAAGTTAAACCTATATCTCTATCGGGTCCCTACTGTGATGATCCAGAAGAAGGCAAAAAAACTCTTATGAGGTTGATGCCAATTACCCCATACTAGGGGGGGGGGGGGGGGAATCCTTCCGAACGCCAAATATGGCATCAGAATAAATCCCCGGTTTAACGTTTTGTTCCTTTAAATCTAGTAAAATGCATCCAGACCCTTTTGATCTCTTCTTCTGGAAGAAAATTCCACAGTCTCACTGCTCTTACAGTAAAGAACCCCCGTCTGTGCTGGTTTAAAAACCTTCTTTCCACTAAACGTAGAGGATGCCCCCTTGTTATAGATAAAATCCTGGGTATAAATAGGTCATGGGAGAGATCTCTGATATATTTATACATAGTTATTCGGTCTCCCCTAAGCCTTCTTTTTCCTGAACTAAATTACCCCAAATCTGATAATCTTTCTGGGTACTGTAGTCCTCCCATTCCCCGAATTACTCTGGTTGCCCGTCTCTGAACCCTCCAGCTCCATTATATCTTTCTTGTACACTGGTGCCCAGTACTGTACACAGTATTCTATGTGTAGTCTGACTAGTGATTTGTACAGCAGTAGAATTATTTCCTTGTCGTGGGCATCTATGCCCCTATTGATGCACCCCATGATTTTATTTGCCTTGGCAGCAGCTGCCGACACTGGTCACTACAGCTAAATTTACTATTAACTAAGACCCCTAAGTCCTTTTCCACGTCCAAAGTGTGCTCCCATTTCATACATAATTCCAGCCCAGATTTTTCCTCCCCATGTGCATTACCTTACATTTATCAGTGTTGAACCTCATCTGCCACTTCTCAGCCCAAACCTCTATTGTGTTAACCACTTTGCAGAGCCTAGTATATTCTGCAAAGATTGACTTTATTACAAAACCCTCTACAAGGTCAATAATAAATATATTAAATAGAATAGGACCCAAAACTGACCCATGGGGTACCCCACTTTTAACAGTCAACCAATCAGAGGATGTACCATTAAAGGGGTACTCGACCCCTAGACATCTTATACTCTATCCAAAGAATAGGGGATAATTTGTCTGAGCGCGGGGGGCCCGCCACTGGGGACCCCCGTAATCTCCCTGCCATCCCCCCCCCCCCCCAGCCTATGCATTCCCATTTTATGTACCAACCTTTAATGTGGCATTGTAACAAATTCTTTTGAAAAAATCCTCACAATGGCTACCAGTACTCAGATACCCCAAGGATTTATCTTAGGGCAGAATTTTGGAACCAATCAGCTATTGCACAAGAAATTAATAAAAGCTTGTAACAATGTCAAAAACAAAGAAAATTGGCACTAACCATAGAAGTTAGAGGCACACAGCATTGTGATTTTGCAGGGAGTAGTAGTAGACGGAGTCGAGCAGGATGATTTAGACAATGTGCAAACTGGACAACAGGAAAACACCAACTAAAGGAATGTCTGACAAATATAGGACTGAAACGTAAAAGAACAGTAGTCTGCAATACATGTAAAAACATATATAACCTGGACAGGAAACAGCACATGGCAACAGTACATAACAATCAATATACAGTGACCCCTCGACCTACGATGGCCCTGACATACAATCATTTCAACATACGATGGTCTCTCAGAGGCTTTTGTATGTCGGGTCCATTGCATAAACTGCTATCCGGCAGCGCAGACTGCTACAGCTGCCATCGGATAGCCGTTTACGGTGCCCCGTGTGGTCCGCTGACGATCACTTACCTGTCCTCGGGGCTCCGGCGCATCCTCTTCGGGATCCCCTGCATTGCCGGAGCTCTCCATCATCGTCATCACATCACTGCCCCGTCATCCAATAGGAGCGGCGTGCGTAACGACGTGATGGCGGCGACGGAGCGCGCGGATGCCGGGGAAGCAGAGGCCTTACCGGAGCGTCGGGGACACCTCGGGGATGTGGCGACAGCGATGGAAGGCGACATCCAGGGCAGCGGTGACAGTCCGGAGCGGCGGGGACAGGTGAGTACAACTTCCTCTAACAGTGGTCTTCAACCTGCGGACCTCCAGATGTTGCAAAACTGCAACACCCAGCATGCCCGGACAGCCGTTGGCTGTCCGGGCATGCTGGGTGTTGTAGTTTTGCAACATCTGGAGGTTCGCAGGTTGTAGACCACTGTCCTATACTTTACATTGCACGGATCCCTCAACATGCGACGGTTTCAACAAATGGTCCATTTGGAACGGATTCCAATTGTATATTGAGGGACCACTGTATAGGCAAACTACATTCTAAAAACTAAACTGCAATCATAAATGTCGATTGAACAAGACAAACAGCTTATGAAACCACTGCAATCCATTATCATACAAACAGAACAGTGTGACCTGCAATAAAAAACAATCTTTATTATAGACAGTGGGATAAGTAAAAAAAAAAAAAAAAAACTGGCATGGACCCATACACTAAAACTGCTGACAGCAAGTGAATAAACACCAAAAGACAGGAGAAGTTCACATACAGCAGTCATTCTGCCAGACATAGCAGTTAGCAAATTGCAGAAGGAAGACCTTTGGACCAGGCTTTCTACTTTACTCTTCTGCCTTCTGCCATTGTTTTCTATGCTGTCTGTTTGGAGAAAATGGCGTGTGACTACAGGTGCATAGTACATGGTTTATAGCAAAATATACCACTCTAGTTTTATTTATCAGACTTAACCCCTTAAGGACCGGAGGTTTTTCCGTTTTTGCATTTTCGTTTTTTGCTCCTTGCCTTTAAAAAATCATAACTCTTTCAAATTTACACCTAAAAATCCATATGATGGCTTATTTTTTGCGCCACCAATTCTACTTTGTAATGACGTCAGTCATTTTGCCCAAAAATCTATGGTGAAGCGGGAAAAAAAATCATTGTGCGACAAAATTTAAAAAAAAACGCCGTTTTGTAACTTTTGGGGGCTTCCGTTTCTACGTAGTACATTTTTCGGTAAAAATGACACCTGATATGTATTCTGTAGGTCCATACGATTAAAATGATACCCTACTTATATAGGTTTGATTTTGTCGGACTTCTGGAAAAAATCATAACTACATGCAGGAAAATTAATACGTTTAAAATTGTCATCTTCTGACCCCTATAACTTTTTTATTTTTCCGTGTATGGGGCGGTATGAGGGCTCATTTTTTGCGCCGTGATCTGAAGTTTTTAACGGTACCATTTTTGCATTGATAGGACTTATTGATCGCTTTTTATTCATTTTTTCATGATATAAAAAGTGACCAAAAATGCACTATTTTGGACTTTGGAATTTTTTTGTGCGCACGCCATTGACCGTGCGGTTTAATTAACGATATATTTTTATAATTCGGACATTTCCGCACGCGGCGATACCATTTATGTTTATTTTTATTTTTATTTACACTGTGTTTTTTCTTTTATGGGAAAAGGGGGGTGATTCAAACTTTTAATAGGGAAGGGGTTAAATGATCTTTATTCACTTTTTTTTTGCACTTTTTTTTTGCAGTGTTATAGCTCCCATAGGGACCTATAACACTGCACACACTGATCTTTTACATTGATCACTGGTTTCTCATAAGAAACCAGTGATCGATGATTCTGCCGCATGACTGCTCATGCCTGGATCTCAGGCACTGAGCAGTCATTCGGCGATCGGACAGCGAGGAGGCAGGTAGGGGCCCTCCCGCTGTCCTGTCAGCTGTTCGGGATGCCGCGATTTCACCGCGGCTATCCCGAACAGCCCACTGAGCTAGCCGGCATGCTTTCGGTTTCACTTTAGACGCGGCGTTCAACTTTGAACGCCGCGTCTAAAGGGTTAATAGCGCGCGGCACAGCGATCAATGCCGCGCGCTATTAGCCACGGGTCCCGGCCGTTGTTAGAGGCCGGGCCCGAACCGCTATGACGCGGGGCCACGCCGTGGCCCCGCGTTATAGATCGGGAGTGGACACATGACGTTCCAGTACGTCATGTGTCCTTAAGGGGTTAAGGGGGTAGGTCCAAAAAAGGACCTTAAGTATCCGAAAGTATCCCAACACATGGGGGGAGATTGATCAAAACCTGTGCAGATGAAAAGTGGTGCAGTTGCTGATAGCAACCAATCAGATTACGTCTTTCACTATTACAAAGGCCTCTGAAAAATGAAAGAAGCGATCTGATTGGTTGCTATGGGCAAATGGGCAACGTTTCCTTTTCACAGGTTTTGATAAACTTTCCCATGAAGTGATATTTGCATTGTGGTGAAAAGCCACGCCAGCAGAATGGATGGTACCCGCAGGCTGGCTGGGCCTGGCAGTGCGCCAATCAGTCATGGTCATGGGCTTGAGGGTGTTTGGTGGGCTACACAGGCAGTTAGTGCCCTAAGGCACTAAAATAGCTGTAGCCTGAGATGCCCCTGCATGTTTGATTTTACCTGTTATGTGCTAAATAAAGCCTTGGAGATTTCCCGAGCTGTTTGGCTCAAAAAAATAAAGGGAACACTAAGATAACACATCTAAGATCTGAATGAACGAACGAATCATATGAAATACTTTCGTCTTTACATAGTTGAATGTGCTGACAACAAAATCACACAAATATTATCAATGGAAATCAAATGTATCAACCCATGGAGGTCTGGATATGGAGTCACACTCAAAATCACAGTGGAAACCGCACTATAGGGTGATCCAACTTTATGTAATGTCCTTAATACAAGTCACAATGAGGCTCGGTAATGTGTGTGGCCTCCACGTGCCCGTATGACCTCCCTACAACGCCTGGGCATGCTCCTGATCAGGTGGAGGATGGTCTCTTGAGGGATGTCCTCCCAGACCTGGACTAAAGCATCCGCCAACTCCTGGACAGTCTGTGGTGTAACGTGGCGTTGGTGGATGGAGCGAGACATGATGTCCCAGATGTGCTCAATCGGATTCAGGTCTGGGGAACAGGCGGGTCAGTCCATAGCATCAATGCCTTCCTCTTGCAGGAACTGCTGACACACTCCAGCCACATGAGGTTTAGCATTGTTTTGCATTTGGAGGAACCCAGGGGCCAACTGCACCAGCATATGGTCTCACAAGGGGTCTGAGGATCTCATCTCGGTACCTAATGGCAGTCAGGCTACCTCTGGCCAGCAGATGGAGGGCTGTGCGGCCCCCCAAAGAAATGCCACCTCACACCATTACTGACCCACCGCCAAACCGGTCACACTGGAGAATGTTGCAGGCAGCAGAACGTTCTCCACGGCGTCTCCAGACTTTGTCACGTCTGTCACATGTGCTCAGTGTGAACCTGCTTTCATCTGTGAAGAGCATAGGGCACCAGTGGCGAATTTGCCAATCTTGGTTTTCTCTTGCAAATGCCAAACGTTCTGCACAGTGTTGGGCTGTAAGCATAACCCCCACCTGTGGACGTCGGGCCCTCATACCACCCTCATGGAGTCTGTTTCTGACCGTTTGAGTGGACACATGCACATTTGTGGCCTGCTGGAGGTCATTTTGCAGGGCTCTGGCAGTGCTCCTTCTGCTACTGCTTGCACAAAGGCGGAGGTAGCGGTCCTGCTGCTGGGTTGTTGCCCTCCTACGGCCTCCTCCACGTCTCCTGATGTACTGGCCTGTCTCCTGGTAGCGCCTCCATGCTCTGGACACTACGCTGACAGACACAGCAAACCTTCTTGCCACAGCTCGCATTGATGTGCCATCCTGGATGAGCTGCACTACCTGAGCTGCAAATTCTGTGCTCAGACTTCAGGGTCTACAGCTTAAACTGCATTTAGACCTGCTCCAACATGGTCTGACATTTCAGCGTATTTTGGGCAGATGCGACTTGTCGCACAAAAGTCGCACTTGATAAATTCATTCATTTTCCAATGCATTTCCGTCTAAAATAGACTTGCATGCATCATGTTCTAAAAATCCTCTACAGCAAAAGTCGCAGAAAAGTCGCACATATTTAGACTGCGACTTTCTGTGCGACAAATTTAGACAGGAAAAACCAGTGTAAATCCTTTGATAAATTTCCCCCATTCTCTCTATCTTTAATTGATTCAATTGAATCTAAATACAAATCACGCAGTGAAATATCAATGAATTCTAATTCTTTGGCTGTAGATAATCAGAACAGGGGAATGCTGAGATAATGCTGGAATGCAAGTTACAGGTCCCTGTCTTCTTTCTTCTCATTTCCTTAGCAAGTTAAAGTAATCTCAGTCCACTTATTCTCTTCTTTACCAAAGAGGGTTAATTCACATTGGTTGGCTCCCGACACTTCTATATATCCTAATCCTCGGCAATGCCCATAGCTTCAGGATGAAGGCACCACACTGTAGACCTCCCAGCTACTCTAACTAGACCTGACTTAAAGGGGTACTCCCACCCTAGACATCTTATCCCCTATCCAAAGGATAGGGGATAAGATGTCTGACCGCTGGGGACCCCCGCAATGTTTTATGCGGCACCCACCTGTTTCTTGTCCAGAAGCGCTGGAGAGTCTCGGTCGCGATCACGTGAACGGAAGGCTGTGATGTCACGCCCCATCCCCTTGATGCGAGTCTATGGGAGGGTCGTCACACAGGGGCGGAGTCCTGACATCACGGACTTCCGTTCATGTGGTGGCGACCCAGACCCTCCAGCGCTTCCGGACAAGAACCAGGTGGGTGCCGCATGCAACATTGCGGGGGACCCCCACGGTCAGACATCTTATTCCCTATCCTTTGGATAGGGCATAAGATTAGTGTTGCTCGCGAATATTCGCAATGTGAATTTTATTCGCGAATATCGCATATTCGCGAATATTCGCGAATATAGCACTATATATTCATAATTACGAATATTGTTTTTTTTTTTTTTTTACACAGTACACATCACAGTGATCACCCCTCTCTGCTTCCAGCTTGTGTGGTGTAAAGAAGGCTCTAATACTACTGTGTGAGACTGGTGTGCGAATTTTCGCATGTGCGAAAATTTGCATATGCTAATTTCCGCTTATGTTAATTTTTGTATATGCTAATTTTCGCATGCGCAATTTTTTTGCATATGCGAAAATAAAACGCGAATATTACGAATATGCAAATTTAGCGAATATATGACGAATATTCGTCCATATATTCGCAAAATATCGCGAATTCGAATATGGCCTATGCCGCTCAACACTAGATAAGATGTCTAGGGTGGGAGTACCCCTTTAAAGCCCAATAGGCCATAAATAACCGTGAGGCACTGCATCTCTCCTCCCCCTTGTCTGAATAAAGTGTAGCCCACTCGGCTTGTGGCAGTTTTGAGAAGGACTGGTATGGCCCTCATGGCTACTGGCACTATTATAGAGAGCCTGAAATCAATTGGTTGTTAACTGGTGGTCCTAAAAATTCTGTAGACTTCACCGATGCTATGGCTCCATCCAGGTCCGGGGTGGTCTTTTAGGAATAAACTTTAGGAGGGTAAGATAGGCTGTTCTAGACCACCTGTCATTCTCTCCCATATTCTCCAAAGATTGACTAGACTCCTCTTCACAGGTACAGAAAATCCTCCTTCAGGCTTGAGAGGGGACCGGACCTGAACAAAGGGTCACTTCTAGTTAGGACTTTCTCCCATATACGCCTATAGCTAATGCATATGTGAAAATCACTGGCTCTTAGTCTTGATACAAAATAATCACTAGGGGGCAGTAACACTTAACGGTACATAAGTGCATTAGTCATACAGTATTATTATATAAGGTTAAAAAACAATACGGTATTCAACATAAAGAGCAAATAGGAAGGTGACATCTCCAACAACCATAAAACTACATGGAAAACTCACTTGGGGACATTGGGAGAGATTTATCAAAACTGTCCCACGGAAAAGTTGCTGAGTTGCCCATAGCAACCAATCAGATGCCTTCTTTCATTTTACAGAGGCCTTTTCAAAAATGAAAGAAGCGATCTGATTGGTTGCTATGGGCAACTGGGCAACTTTTCCCCTGGACAGGTTTTGATAAATCTTCCCCAATTATCAAAACCTGTGCAGAGGCAAAGTTGCCCAGTTGCCCATAGCAACCAATCAGCTCGCTTCTTTCATTTTGCACAGGCCCTTTTTAAAATGAAAGTAGCAATCTGATTGGTTGCTATAGGCAACTGGACAACTTTGCCTCTGCACAGGTTTAGATAAATCTCCCCCACTGTGTCACTCTCCACAGCCCACTAACTTTTTGCTCTTGAACTACATTTCAAACAAAAGTTAGTTTTCATTTCTCCTGTTTGGTTTGTTGTGTATATATTCTTCTATATATTCATTGGGTATGTATAAATCACATTTATGTCTTCAGCTTTTTTATATACACTTTTGTTACCTTTCTTAATAGGTTAACTTTGAGATACGCTGCTGCTTGCTTTACTTTTCTGTAGTTTTCTGTTGTTTTAAAAACACTAATACAATTTGTTAGAATAAAATAATTAAAAAATAAAAGTGATACTTACCTGTCTTGTGGGTGGAGGTGAAGTATCTCTGATGTTCCTCTTTCACAAAAACAAGAACTTTGTTTAAAAATTACTACAAAATCATAAAATCGGGGTCTCCCAGGCAGCCCTAAGAATCCTTCATGTTTCGGACCATTACATCATGATCTTTATGTGGTGCCTTGGGGGGGGGGGGGGGGTGTATGGCAGTTGGGGTGTTGCTGTGCGGTATATCATGGTTATAATTAACTCTTGTCAGTCGTGATGCCAGGGTGAGGGTTAATACTGTGATGCTTGGCCTATTGCCACCCTTCCCAAAAGCGATAGGGAGATGTAGAATAAATGCAATGTCCACAACCAGAGCTTTGCTGAAAACTTTCAGAAACTTTACTGAAGATTTTAACATGCGAATACAGGAACAGTCCTTATAACAAAGTCTATGTACAGCGCAGCTGAGATTGACGTATGGTTGGGACTTTTTTAAGTTCTTTAGCTTAGTAGGATTTAGTATGTGCAAATCCACTGGATTTAGGGTTATGTTTAGGTCCAGGGTCCTTGCTAGAAGTAGCGAGGAAGTTTGTAAGAACTCACTGTTTGATTTGAGCCGAGGCCGGCAGGCTGTGGCCTAGTAGCAGTCGTTGTAAGTTGCGGAGGTCTGTCCTCATGAAGTGTCAGCAACCCAAGAGCAAAGAGATGCTGCTTGCCTCGCAGCACAGGAACTAGAAGAAAGAGAATAAGAGCGCATCTATTGGCTGCAGCTCCCTAATATGGGCAGGGGCTGGTCATTTTTAGATTGGTCCAGACCATCTGTCAATCAGCTTTACAAGGTATTTTGGGTATCATATGACCCAGAACCTCCAAAGGTCCTTTTACCTACCATAGAGACTAAACCACAGTCACATGACCCGCAGGCCCTGCGACGCTATGCAAGGTAAGTATACACTTTCTATACAGTATTTACATTTATTTTAGCAATATATTAACTATTTGAGGGGTGATTAGGGGAAGACTAAAGAAGCGGAACCCCACAGTTACTAGGAACTCTGACTTTGGGGACCCCTAACCAAGGTATGGTATACAATACGGTACCGGGACACCACATTTAGTTATAGCTTAGGACCATGACATAGGGGTTCAGAACACGTTGGTTTTTATGGAAGATGAACACCAGAGATACTTATCTCACTTCCTAGCACTGAAGATTGGGTCCTGCAGACCATTTCTCTTTGTGGCCGTCTGAACCAGATGAAGCAGTTGATTGACACATCAGCAATGAATGGGTGAGCTTGCTCCAGTTTTTCCTTTTGTATGTATATGGTGGTAATTTGATATAACAGTAGAAATGTAAGGCTAGGTTCGAAGTACGGAATTTTTGGATGGACAAAATCGGGCCAAATTCTGAGTAAACCGAGCGCCGACTGAATCAGTTGGCGCTAGGACCACGCAGACATTGCCATTCTAATAGACGACAATGTCTGGGGTGTGAATTCTGCCTAAAGAATGAGCAACCTCATTTTATTGGCAGCGGAATTTCCACGGTGGATGATCCGCCACTGATGTTCCGTAGTGTGCACTGGGCAGCGGAATCCCATTGCCAGCAATGGGATTCTGCTGCACTGAAATTTCTGAGTGGAATTCCACTTTGAAATTCTACTCCATAGTGTGAAATTCCGTAGTATGAACCTAGCCTAACAACTTTGAAGGAATGTATAATGCATATGATTTATTATTTTACAAATGTATCTAATTTTTCAGTTTAGAGAGAAATATGGCTCAGTATACACGGTATATTTCGGACACAATCCAATAGTTGTCCTATGTGGGTACAACGCTGTCAAGGAAGCATTAATTGACCGAGCAGAGGAATTTAGTGGTCGTGGAAGGCTCCCTACTATTGATCAATTTGTGAAAGGACATGGTAAGCCTATAAGTATGTAATACAATTATATAATACCCTCCGCTAAAGGCCACGTCCAGATAATGGGACAGCGTGCAATTATACTATAACTTTTGCATCATCCAGCGCTCACATTGCAACGCTGCTTAGTTTAATTACTGGCACACAGGATAATTTTGGGGATTTTTTTGCATAGACTACATAATTGGATCTAATCAAATGTGTCTTTAAGGATCTATAACTGAGACACAATACAAAGGTGGCATACTGTGAAAATTTGACTGCTATAATGATTATTACAAATACTGGCATTGATACCATGTTTTAATGTTATTTTAACTAATTTTACTGGATCTGTAGCAAGGGCCCTGCAAGGATACCAGACTAAGTGTATAACATTGATATTTATTTAATAAATCACATATTTTTATTTAAATTTAACCAGCTACATCTTCTTTCCTTGCATTTCCATAATTGGAAGGTTACATTTTAAAGGGGTATTCCAGGATTTTTTTTTTATTTGACTATGCTACAGGGGCTGTAAAGTTAGTGTAGTTCATAATATAGTGTCTGTACCTGTATGTGACGGTTTTCTCACAATTCTTCTTTCACCCCAATATTTTTTTACCCCAAGATTTATTTTTAACAGCATACAAAATGACTGTTGTCACAGATTTTTTCTCAGGTTGCAATGCGGCCGAGACCTGACATCATTAGGCTGATGACAGGGAGTCTGTCTGCTTCAATGGGTGGAGCGATCGCTTGGTGGCAGAGAGATCAATCAGCAACTAATGCAACAGTTGTAGGCACCCTGATTGAAAACCACAGGTCTTTTGAATGGATGCAGCTCATTTATGTTTCAATGGGTGGAGTGGCTGATGTGTGCGAGGGAGGAAAATTAAATTATGGGATTTGTAGTCAAAAAAGGAAAACTCAAACAGGAAATACCAGTTTACAAAAAGCTAGCCACAGTATTATGGTAATCTCACAACATAGCCATTTAGCCCCAAGACAAGCGCAGATCCTTCCTAAGCATGTCCATTACTGTCTGCCAGGTACGTACAAAAATCACCTTATGGTGGATAACCCCTTTAATAAGTAATAAGTTTACACCATGAAGTCTGAATTCCCTATTTTTTGCTTACATTTTTGGCCCTTTTGAGTATAGTGCAACTCAGTACCTCAGTCTAGACTCAACATACTTAATATTAGTGTACAGCCACCGAATCCATATTTTTCCTTTCGCTAATACAATTATATGTTTTACATTCAGTAAAGTAACAAATATGGATAACAGATAATATTTAGAAAGCTTCATAGTTTATTACAATATATATAAGCTATGTTTTTGTTTCTTTCAGGTATAGTTTTTGCCAATGGTCCTATGTGGAGAGATTTGCGCAGATTTTCCCTTACAGTTCTAAGAAATTTTGGCATGGGAAAGAAATCTATTGAAGAAAGGATCCAAGAAGAAGCCCATTTTCTTATGACAGAGATCAGAACACAAAAAGGTACCTAAATATCATCTAACAGGGAGGCAGTGGGTTATATATACAAAAGGTTTATTTCCAGCTCACGCTGGTGTGCAGTACCTATAGGCTATGGGTTATGAGTTATATACCAGCTATCATTTTTATATACTGTAGGTGTATGTATTTATTTTCATCTATCACTTTGCATTATGCACTTCCTGTAATATGCTTAGTAGCGGTCTTTAAGTTTATTGCAGTATCTATTGCACAATGGATACAATTTTTTGGGATATCCACAGGACCTATATACTTAAAACTGATAGTTGCCTCTAGTGTTACAAGTGTCTTGTTTATTGACTCTTACACTTCTCTGCAGTATGTAAGGCTGTCTTGTTGTCTTTTACAATATATTGCAGCTGAAAAAGACTTAGAAGATCACGCCTTCTCTACCTTATTCTCTAATTTCATACTACCTTTCATGTCTTTCTTTCTTTTCTTTTCTTTAGCTGTTTCTTTTCTTTTTATCTCTCCCTTATTCTTTTTGATGTGTCTTACTACCTATCTTTTCCTTCCTTCCCTCTCTCTCTTTTTCAACCTTTTTTCCTTCCTTTGTTTCTTCCTTCCTTCTTGTGCTTCTTTTTTTCCTTCAAACTGTGTCTTACTACCTACCTATTTCTTCCTTTCTTCCCTAACACATAATTTATATGTTATATATAAATTTTCCATTTATATGTTGTTTATCCAGAACAGTTCATCGACCCAACTAGATTTCTGGTTCAAGCCGTCTCAAATGTAATTTGCTCCATTGTGTTTGGAAACCGGTTTGAATACAGTAATGACAGTTTCCAGAAACTCCTGACCATGTTCGCGGCAGTGTTTAAGGATATGAGTAGTCAGTGCGGACAGGTAAGTGCAACTATGTATCTTTATTACGCACTAAACACCAAGTATAGTGTCTATACAGCTGCATATGTGTACTTTGGATAAACAATATTTTTCTGCAACTGAGGTGAAAAAAAAACAACAACACACATATGCACCAGTAAGTGCACAGGGTGAGGGACAGTGGCCAGGTACCAGGGAAGCGGAAAAGGGGGTGCCAAAAGTGAACTTATAAACTGTAAAGTACCGAGCACCAGGAGATAACTGAGGTCTGGGCTACCAAGCCAGGTCTTTCAGTTGAAGCAGACAAGCTGGGCAGATTGGACTCCCGGAGCTACTTTTGGCTGTGTACCCCCAGCTCCTCTACTCTCTGATGTTCCAGCACAGACAGGCTCAGTGTATCAAGCTGCCTACAGTTACAACTCTGACAGGAGAGAAAATGTGGTTCAGTGATGAGGAAACTTTTATGTGAATGGCGAAGTTAACAAACAAAACCACCGCTATTGGTCTGACACTAACCCACATTGGATAGATCCCTCCAAGACTGTTGGAACACAACAATTGATGGTATGGTGTGGTATATGGGGTACAAAGATAGTGGGGCCATTCTTCATCAATAGAAACCTCAAGGCCACTTGATATGCGAAATTGCTACATGATGATGTGTTTCCCTCTTTATGCACTGAAGCTGCACGTTCCCTGAGTTTTTCCAGCAAGATGGTGACCACCACATTATGGGTGTCAGGTGGATTGGTCATCCTGGGCGAGTTGAATTGCCCCCAAGGTCTCCCGATCTGACCCCCTAAGACTTTTATCTTTGGGGTCATCTGAAGGCATTTGTCTATGCTGTGAAGATATGAGATGTGCAGCACCTGAAACTGCGGATACTGGAAGCCTGTGCTAGCATTTCTCCTGCGGTGTATATAGTAGTATATAGCAGTGTATACAGATACTGGAAGCCTGTGCTAGCATTTCTCCTGCGGTGTATATAGTAGTATATAGCAGTATATATGGATACTGGAAGCCTGTTCTAGCATTTCTCCTGCGGTATATATAGTAGTATATAGCAGTGTATAAGGATACTGGAAGCCTGTGTTGGCATTTCTCCTGTGGTGTATATAGCAGTATATAGCAGTGTATACGGATACTGGAAGCCTGTGCTAGCATTTCTCCTGCGGTGTATATAGTAGTATATAGCAGTGTATATGGATACTGGAAGCCTGTGCTAGCATTTCTCCTGCAGTGTATATAGTAGTATATAGCAGTGTATACGGATACTGGAAGCCTGTGCTAGCATTTCTCCTGCGGTGTATATAGTAGTATATAGCAGTGTATACGGATACTGGAAGCCTGTGCTAGCATTTCTCCTGCGGTGTTGCTATCAGTGTGTGAAGAGTGGGACAAGAGGGTTGCATTGACAATCCAACACAATGGGCAGCACATTGAACATATTTTATAAGTGGTCAGAAACTTGTAAATAACTCATGAAAGAATAAAGTTACGTTAAAACCAAGCACATCATTGTTTTTCTTGTGAAATTTCCAATAAATTTGATGTGTTACATGACCCTCTTCCTGTTGGAAAAACAAAAGTTGGATTCAAAATGTCTGACTTCAAAATGGCCGCCATGGTCACCACCCATCTTGAAAGTCCCCCCCTCCCCCTCACATATACTAATGTGCCACAAACAGGAAGTTAATATCACCAACCATTCCCATTTTATTAAGGTGTATCCATATAAATGGCCCACCCTGTACTTGCCCACCCCATCCTTGGGCCAGGCACACTGTGCCCGAATCCCCCTCTACCCCCGCATTATACAGCAAGCCAATGCTGATGATCACAGTATTTGCTTGCTGTCAATCAATGACTGCTACAGGTTTTCTTGTGTGCCAAAAACTTTCTGCTTCTGGCAGGAAGTAAGCGCAGACAGGAAGAAGACCAGGAATACTTCAGGTCAAGAACAGATAAAAGAAGATTTTTTTTAGTTAAATAAAAAGGGTTAATAAGGGACCTTGGGGGTTCTTAATTTTAATAATAGACAGCATCCATTACAGTTTTTTGAATGCAAGGCTGCTGCTGGCTGGTTTTGAAAAATGTATTTCTTTATGAAAATATTAATGGGATCCCTCCTATTTTTTTTAAAATAACCAGACAGGCATAAAATGAAACAGCAGCAGCCTGGCATTACCTAAGGTGGCAAGGGCCATTTATTTTGGCAATTTAAAGTAAAATAATACCAGAAAAAGTGAAATTTTTTGTTGTTCTGAACCTGATGGCACTTGGCTCTTCCTGGTACCCCAGTGCCATTGTTTCCTGGGGTATTAATGGAGGTCTAGCACTAGCCATTTTAAAGGCTAATGCTAATTCTTGGCTTAGTAATGGATGCCACCAATCAGACTACTTCCATTACTAAGCCAAAAAAGTGCAAGAAAAGGAAAACCAGGTTTAAACGTTTAAAATAAAATCCCTCCGAGTGTCCTGGTTAACACTTTTATTAGTTTAAAAATCTAAAACTCTCATCATTTCTAAGACTAAATAGGCATGATGGGAGTTGCAGTTTTTCATCAGCTGGTGAACATTGCTGTACAGTGTACAACATTCTGTTCCCCAACCTGTGTCTTTCCAGGTGTTACAAAACTACAACTGTAATCATGCCTGAGGATCTCCAGACATGACGTGAGAGCCACAGGTTGGTGAACAGCGCTGTACACTATAGTGCGTGGTTCCCCTCTGCGGTAAAATACCATCATTCCTTGGTAACCTTCCACTTCTGGGCTTGATTGGATCAGTTGTCCCCTATGCAACATCAGTGCTTACCCCTATGATCACACATGACATGGATGCTGAGATGTTGTATATAAGATCTTTGCTGGTGACCTCATTTTCCCAACATGTGATTTTTGACAATCGTGTCTGAAAATGATGTAATTGACCCCGGTCTTGGATGCAACATTGACACAACTGTCAACGCTGATGTTACATGCGGGACAACTGGTCCAAGCATGCCCCTACACCTCAAGGCAGATTATTTTGGATCAAGAAAAGGAATAATGAGGAGAATTGGGGGGAAAGTTATTTTACTAAAAACAGAATGTTTTGAACGTTTTTTTAATTTTTTTATTTTAGTAGTAGAAGCCATCTAATAGACAGCTCCCAGTATTAAGTCATGACTTAGCGTCAAAGCAGCTAGCACTAACAACCCATTTTTACCCCAGAATACAGTGGCACAGGAAGAGACTGGAGCAGGAGCAGTTTGGTATAGTGTTGCTCGCGAATATTCGCGATTCGAATATTATTCGCGAATATCGCATATTCGCGAATTCGCGAATTTCACGAATATAGCGCTATATATTCGTAATTACGAATATTTTTTTTTTTTTTTTTTTTTTTTTCTTCACAGTACACATCACAGTGATCACCCCTCTCTGCTTCCAGCTTGTGTGGTGTAAAGAAGGCTGTAATACTACTGTGTGAGACTGTCGTGCGAAAATTCGCATATGCGAAAATTAGCATATGCTAAATTTCACATATGCGAATTTTCGTTTATGCGAATTTTTGCGGGTGCTACTTTTTTATATGCTGATATTCACATATGATAATTTTCGCATACGCGAATATTCGCATATGCGAAAATGAAATGAGAATATAACGAATATTCGCGAATATATGACGAATATTCGCCCATATATTCGCGAATATTCGCGAATTCGAATATGGCCTATGCCGCTCAACACTAGTTTGGTATTATTGGGCTTGCAATGGTCAAAATAAATAGTCCTTGCCACCCTGGGAATGCAATGTAGCTGCTGTTTGCTTGTTTGTTTTTATTTACCTGGCTGGTTATAAAAAATAGGTGTTCATTTTTAATAATAATAATAATAATTAATAATTGAAAAACAAAAGGGGTGTCCACCCTATTTTCCATAAACAGCCAGGCACAAAGCAAAACAGCAGCAAACTGGTGTTACCAGGCTTGCAAGGGTCATGTATTTGAATGTTGCCAGCCTAATAATTAACCTAGTAACTCGGGTAATAGTGGGGGGGGGGGGGGTGTTAGCATAAAAACAGGGGCAAAATGTTTCCTGAAACACCTACTGTATACCCTTACAGTGGGGATCAAAAGTTTGGGCACCCCTGGTAAAAATTTGTATTAATGTGCATAAAGAAGCCAAGGAAAGATGTAAAAATCTCCAAAAGGCATCAAATTACAGATTAGACATTCTTATAATATGTCAACAAAAGTTAGATTTTATTTCCATCATTTTCACTTTCAAAATAACAGAAAAAAAATGGTGTCTGCAAAAGTTTGGGCACCCTGCAGAGTGAGTTAAAATCTTGTACTGCCTCCTTTGGCAAGTATTACAGCTTGTAAACACTTTTTGTAGCAAGCCAAGAGTCTTTCAATTCTTGTTTGAGGTATCTTTGCCCATTCTTCCTTACAAAAGTCTTCCAGTTCTTTGAGATTTCTGGGCTGTCTGTCACGCACTGCTCTTTTAAGGTCTATCCATAGATTTTCAGGTAAGGCCATGGCAAAACCTTCAGTTTACGCCTCTTGATGAAATCCCCCTTGGATTTCGAGGTGTGTTTAGCATCATTATCCATTTGTAGAAGCCATCCTCTCTTTCACTTCAGCTTTTTCACAGTTGGCATCAAGTTAGCATCCAAAATTTGCTGAAATTTTATTGAATCCATTTTTCCTTCTACTCTTGAGATGTTCCCTGTGCCGCTGGCTGCAATACAACCCCAAAGCATGATTGATCCACCCTCATGCTTAACAGTTGGACAGAGGTTCTTCTCATTAAATTCTGTTACCCTCCTTCTCTAAACGTACCTTTGCTCATTCCTGCCAAAAAGAAATCTAACTTTTGTTGACATATTATAAGAATGTCTAATCTGTAATTTGATGCCTTTTGGAGATTTTTCCATCTTTCCTTGGCTTCTTTATGCACATTAATACACATTTTTACCTGGGGTGCCCAAACTTTTGATCCTGACTTTATATGCAAAATTTATGACAAACTCTGTAGCAGTTGGCAATTGGCAGAAAGCCAATGTTGTGAACAGTAGCGTTGACTTGCTGTGTAGTACAAAGGGGAGAATCCCACAGTTGGGCACAGTAAGCTTGCCCAGGGAATCTATTAAAAGTAATATAACATAAAATCCGGTTTTGACAGGACTAGTTCTGTCCAAACCAAAAGTTTTGTTGAGGTTTAGCTGAGACAGAGAAACCAACCAAGTTCATCTCTGTTTTCAATAAATCAATAAAAACCATATAAACAATGTCATAATTGCTGTTAGCCCTGCCAAAGATTCCCTTGCAACCTTTGTCACCCTCTCTAAAGGTTAAAGAGAAAGCATGTAATTGATGGTGACAGGGTAAATATTTCTGAATTTGATGCCCCCTAACCTAGATTTTGCAGCTTGGTGATCCATTCTGTTTTATAACATGAATGACCAATATGATTTCCATTCCCTCAAACAAATTACAGACTTGTCACATACTGTAATTCCAAGTTGTTGCCTTTAAATGTTTTTACAGATTAGACATCTCTCAGGGGTAAGCTTGCACTCCAGCGTACAGGTTAAGTAAAAAAAAAATCACGTAAGGTTGGTGTTTATGCCAAACAGAATTTTATGCAAAGTTTGGACAGTGTCCGGGTTTAACATGTTTGGTTCACTCAACACTAATAGTAACATTGTTAGCATTTAATTTGAAGTGAAAAATTTGCTTTTTTTTTTTTTTTTAAACCAGTTACTGGATATGCTGCCATCAGTTATGAACTATGTACCTGGACCACACAAAAGAATAAACAAAAGTTTGAATAGACTCAACGATTTCATCTTGGAACGAATAAAGATGAATGAGGAGACACTTGATTCCAACTTACCCAGAGACTTCATTGATTGTTTCCTCATCAAACACAAGCAGGTATATGCGTTATGGTTAGGAGAAAGTTAAGCACTGGAGATGAGTGGTGGGGGCATCTGAATTTGTCTGGGGTGGGATCCGGAAGCTGACCCTTATTGACATAAAGCAAACCCTTGGCTCCTTAAAAAACATCTAGTTGGCACTTGCTAGTACAGTGGGGATTGTGGAGAATGTCAGTGACAGAAGGTATTATTACCAGTACATAGTTACATAGTTACATAGTTAGTATGGTTGGAAAAAGACATACGTCAATCAAGTCCAACCAGGGAATTGAAGGGAAGGGTGTAAGGGGATAAGGGGAAGGGATGTACATAATTTATAAAAATCTGTGGCTAAGGCCATTAAAGAAAAAATCATGAATTCCCTTTTATGGGTGGACAATTCACCTGACTTCAAAGGATGAGGGGTTAAAATTAAAGAAAATTTTTTGAATTGTTTTCTTTGTTAAGTACAACAATGTAAAGAAATGAAGTCTGTATGCACTATACTGTGATATGTATTGGCATTGTTGTAATGTTTTTTTAAATCATTTTCTAACAAAGAAAAGTAAAAAAAAAAACATATATTAGAACCACAATATTTACACATTCTTGCTGTTCTACATAACCAAAGTCGCATCTTCTTAAAGTTTTATTGCTAATATGTTGCATTTAGTTCTATTTTACAGAAACAACTGCATACTATTCAGCAAGATTTGTCCATAATCAGATTAATGTACCTGTACCTACTTGCCCATACACCCTAAGTGGTGAATCGACAACTTGGAGCTGGTCCCTCCCTGCGCTAAAGTGCAGTGGCATAAAAACAAATAATATACATAGTCAGTCACAGGCCACAAACAGAACAGGAATACAAAAACCAGAGCAGATAAACCAGACAGGATACAAGTACTAACAGGGCAGAATATGGTGTATTAACAAACGATTAACAAACTGGAATCCAGATAAACGGCAAACATGGATAAATGAACAAGATTAGGCATGGTACGAGTATACAGCAGAAACCAGGAATTGCAGGGGATGAGCAGAAGAACTGAAAGCTAAAACACTAAACTGATCAGGTAACATAGGACACTGTTCACACTGGGACACAGAACAAACAAACTGGACACCCCACTCCACAAAAGGAGTAGCCATTATAATAAAGCCAAATAGACTACTGGCCAGCACACTCCACCGTGTGATCAGGAAGCTGACCCAGTAGGGAACAGATATATAATACATGAAACTTTAAACCAGAACCACATGACTCTAAATAGACTCCAGGATACCAAACAGGAATTATAACATACAGAGCACAGGTAACAAGCAATACTAAAACCGGACAAGTCTGAACAGACTTCAAGAAACCAATGCAGGGCTAATAACATACAGAGCACAGTTAACACTAGACTAAAACAGTGTGAACACAGACTGAGCAGAACAAACATACTAATCTTAAAACTGACAAATGTGACACAGACTAAAGTCTACAATAAAACAAAACTATTTAATCATGGCAAAAACTAAGGCCGAGGAAGAGCTTTCACGCTTGAAACATGTCTGACTAGTGTGCTTTTAATGCTTGCTCCTCACATAATAAAGCTGCCTTCACTGCAGTGCTGGACTCCTTCTTCATTTCTAGCAAAAACTAAGATACAGTATATCACAGGATAAATACAAGGTGCATGCTCAAGCAGACTTGGCAGACTCAAGCAGTTTAAAACCCTAAAAGATGTGGTCTCAAGATGTCCTGCACAAATGTCCCTTGTATACTACTACAAGTAATTGACTGTCGTATGCGATCGTTCCCTAGATCATCACATCAGCAGATGGGGCAGCATGTCGCTCTACAGCAAAGGCAGGATTAAAACACTCACCAATGGGTTTCCATACTGTAATCCAACCAGACTAGAACCTGGATTTGTCACTTAAAGGGGTACTCCGCCCCTTGACATCTTATCCTCTATCCAAAGGATAGGAGATAAGATGTCTGATCGTGGGGGAGGCCCCTTGGGGACCCCCGCGATCTCCCTGCTGCACCCGGCATTTGCTTAGAGCGTCGGGTGCAACGCCGGAGGTTTGTGATGTCACGACCACGCCCCTTAATGCAAGTCTGTGGGAGGGGGTGTGACGGTCATCACGCCCCCTCCCTTAGACTTGCATTGAGGGGGCATGGCTGTGATATCACAAGCGGCTCTTGACCAACTGCCCCGCATCGCTAGTCATCCCGCACGGAGCAAAGTTCGCTCCATGCATCGGATGTCTGGGGTGCCGCAGTCATGATCGCAGGGGTCCCCAGCTGCAGGACCCCCGCGATCAGACTTCTTATTGCCAAAGGATAGGGGATAAGATATCTAGGGGCGGAGGACCCCTTAAGATGTCTAGGGGCAGAGGACCCCTTAATCATGGCAAAAATTAAGATACAATATATCACAGGATTAATACAGGTTGCATGCTCAAGCAGACTTGGAAGTGTATTGCACAATAACCAGCAGAAAATGCAGAAGAACTCTGGTTAAAATAAACACACCCAAGTTCTCATTCGTTCAGAACATTAACCATTCCCTGTCCAGGGAGAATAGCAAACTGCTCAGAACAAACTAGTGTGTGAATACACACCCAAACAGAAAAATACAAAAACAAATAAACCGACATTACTGTACCTTTCAAATGCTGACTTTAGTTTTATATGCCCACTGCAATATTTGCAGGTAAAAATTTAGCCTAATGTTATATGTAGGGAATGTAACTCCTCACCCCCTGCACACTACCTGCATGCCAATCTGTGCCACCCCTCTTGCCCTCTAGGTGTAAGCGATTCAGACTGTCTAAAGTTACACAAATATTGCACAAATCAAGGGGTTTGGAGCAAGATTCTGTGACTTTTGGCAGCCTCCACCACTAACACAGCTTAATAAATCTTCCCACTGTGTTTTCAGGAAAAGGACAATCCTAGTTTTGACAGGGATAACATGAGAATGACCATACTCAACATGTTTTTTGCTGGGACAGAAACAGTCAGCTCTACTTTAAGACATGGATTCCTGATACTTATGAGATACCCTGAAATACAAGGTCAGTATTAAGCTGGTAGGCCCCTATGGGCAATAACTTTTTGTCAGCCAGATCCCTCAGTGACAAGTTGATCATGGGTACATCTGCTGGCTGCAAAAAAAATATATAAAATAATGGACAGCCCAGACCAGAACACAGTACTGCAACACCATAAAAATTATGCACAAGGAAGGAGTTGTTGGAATCAAATAAAAGTTTATGGGAGGAATTTATGATTCTCTGAACCAGTGCAGATTGGCAAAATTGTGCAAATTATTTGCAAAAAAATTGTCGTGCTGCGCTGACCCAGGGAGTGATAAATTCTCCTTCCCTCCATGTGTGTGAAGGAAATAATGATATATGTAAATATTTTTTATACTAGAGTGGAATTGGTACGCCACCTGTAACCCGGATAAAAGATGGTTGGGCATGGAAGCATACAGGTTCAATGTGGCATCCTGCAGCACTTTTGCGAACAGATGTTGCAGCTCAGTCTGTAGATCATGCACACTCATAGGTTGCCAAAGCTGGCTCCCCAGCTGGTCCCATAAAGGATTTACTGAGATGACCCAGGAGGTTTTTCAGTATGGTGGAAACATTCCTGGGAAACCTTTGCTGTGTGTGAGGGAACATTATTCTTCTGGAAAAAAGCAGTTTAAAGCCATAAAAGATAACACATTTGGCCTCAAGATGTCCTGCACAAATGTCCCTTGTATCCTACTATAAGTGATTGACTGTCGTATGCGATGGTTCCCTAGATCATCACATCAGCAGATGGGGAAGCATGTCGCTCTACAGCAAAGGCAGGATTAAAACACTCACCATTGGGTTTCCATACTGTAACTCAACCAGACTAGAACCTGGATTTGTCGCTAAAAGGGGTACTCTGCCGCTTGACATCTTATCCCCTATCCAAAGGATAGGGGATAAGATGTCTGATCATGGGGGGCCCCCTTGGGGACCCCCACTATCTCCCTGTTGCACCCAGCGTTCGTTTGGAGCATTGGGTGCAGCGCCGGAGGTTCATGACATCATCACCACGCCCCTCAATTCAAGCCTATGGGAGGGGGCGTGATGGCCATCACGCCCCCTCCCATAGACTTGCATAGAGGGGGCATGGCCATGATGTTGTGAGTGGCTCTTGACCGTCTGCCCCACATCGCTAGTCATTCGGCACAGAGCAAAGTTGGCTCCATGCATCGGATGTCTTGGGTGCTGCAGCCAAGATCACAGGGGTCCCCAGCTGCGGGACCCCCACGATCAGACATCTTATCTCCTATCTAAAGGGGCATAAGATGTCTAGGGGCGGAGTACCCCTTTAGGCCTATATGGTTTGAATCTGTAGCAGTCCAAGTTTCTCATTCACGATACCTCTGCAAACAAAGGGGACGGTGGCTGGCTATCAACAAAAGGACACGCAAAATTTCCTTTTGCTAAGCACTTGGAAATGTTCTTGCCACAACCGGGGTGTGTAATGAATTTTCCACATGTGTCTGGATGATGGAAAAGTAAACAGTGGGAGCTACTTGTGATTGTCTGCAGATAAAAATATCCTTTTTATTGGTGGCCTTCCTGGGCTTTCCTGAGCCTGTTCGCTATGTGTGCCCTCTCATAACCACTGCTCCAAACACTTCTTAAGAGCCTAGTCCGAATGACCTAGATGGCCACCCTGCTTCACTTAGTCCAATGATGCATCCTCTCTCAAAGTCTGTCAACTGGGAAAAATGTCTTTGTATGCATCCAAGAGGCAAGTCTAGTACTCAACTATCTCTCATCAATAGATACACTTCCCAAAAGCATCTTTATAAAAAACTTTTTATATATGGCATCGGGAGGACTTTTGTACCCTCCAGTATTTGATCAGACCACACCTGTAATAATGAATTTATGAGACTTACTGCATGCTGAGTTTTGCCACAAGCCGACAAATATATCATGTGGGCCATCAACTTAAAGGGGTATCCTTATATGGGCCATGAATAACATATTCACAAGATACGTCATAAATGTCTAATAGAGCAATGGCTCCATGCTTCCTATTGCCAGTTTGAAGGTGTTATACCTGATTGGATGAGGATGAACTGAATTTCTGTCATCTATTATAACTTTCTCTGTATGAAGCTTGTTCTGTTTTTGTTACATAAAACATTGAATTTATTGATTTTCCTTTCAGCTAAACTGCATGCAGAGATAGACCGTGTGGTTGGTGAAAACCGCATCCCAAATGTTGATGACCGCAATAATATGCCATATACGAATGCTGTTATCCATGAGATCCAGAGATTTAGTGATATTATACCGCTGAATCTTCCTCACGCAACAACAAAAGATGTTCATTTCAAGGGATACACTATTCCCAAGGTAGAATAAAGAAATAATGCATCATTAGTGAACAGTAATACAACTGACACTGGTGAATTTATAAAGAGGTTGTTTGATTCTGTTTTAGATAATTGTTTTTTGTTATAATGGTCAACCAATGACAAGGTGATCACAGTCCTCATTGCCATGTCCCTCAGTAGAAGCTATAAGAAAGTCCTCTGTTTCCCTGCTGCTCCACTGCAAGGAAAATCAAGACTTGTATGGCACCCAATTAAATCAGTTGATCACTATTTGTAGACATCCTCTTAGCTTAAAAAAACATAAAACAGGATTTCATAGCCATAATGTAAATGGCTGTTCCCACAAGGGTACTGCTACGTAACAATTCTTAATATTATTATTATTTTATTTTTATTTTTAAGTGTGAGGTCCTCCAATTGTTCATGATAAGCTAGGTTCAAACCAAGCAGCAGCAGCCTAGTAGCACCAGGGTGGAAAGGACATTTTATTTTGGCTTTGCCAGCCTGCTCCTGCCCCAGTCGCAGACCATCATTTTTGATGGTCTGGGCCTGCCAGTACCTGGCTCTTCCCAGTATCCCTGATGCAGGTTGGTACTGGGGTAATGGAGCAGGGTCATTGCTAGCTGTTGTAAGGGCTAGTACTAAGTTCCTGCTTAGTAAGAGATTCTATCTATTAGATGGATTCCCTACTAAACCAAAAATCAGTCATAAAAAACACATACACAATTATTTAAAAAAAATACTTAATTGAAATAAAAAACACCTCCTTTTTCACTCATTATTAAATAGTTTATTTTATTAATTTTTTTTTTTTTAAAAAGCTTTCTTTTTTCTTCATTCGACATAATAAAAAAAAATAAGAAAATTAGTAGGCATACCATCAATGAATAAACCATAGACCGTGCCTGGGGAATGGATTTGCTGGGTTAGGCACATAGCCCCTGGTATGGGGAATGTTTTAACCATGAGCAGGGGATGTATAAAAAATCCCTAGTTTACCATCCCAACGCCATGAATTTACTGGGTCTGGTGCAGTGCACCCAACCCAAAGAATCTACAGTGCCCAACACTACTATCACAATGAACTAATACCAGCCAATCAACTAATAATTCAGAGATCCAGAGGTAATAAATATCTGAATATTTCAAAAATGCACATAAAGGCTGATCAGTGTTCATCAAACGACCTAAGATGTTTCTCACATTATATAGAATTAATATATATTAATTATATAGAATTGGATTTTCTGCCCGGTACCCTCAAGTTTCTCTGTGACATGTTCGGATAGAGAATGACCTCAAAAAGCCAATAGATATATTACTAAAGAGTTTTAGTTGTAATCTTTTGGTTTGGCTCACATATGATTATCTAGAGGGGATATAGATGATAAAGATCATCCCCTCGGTGCACAAGTGATATCTTTGATTATCTGAATTTTGGAATTCCCTAACAAGTTGATGTGGTTAATTATGTAATGACATAGATAGCGCCCTTTGGAGTTGTGGAAGCCACAATCCGTGTTTGTCATATTTTATTAACAATGGTTTCAATGAGATTTCCAACATCTAAAGATAAAAGTGGATATTTCTAGAAAAGGTGACCGGATCAATTTTAAGAATATTTATTCCCAATTTTCTTTGGGACCCCCACCTGATCATTATGTTGTATGAAAAGTGGGATTTGTATCTGTTCGCTAGTTTTCTGGTCTGTAGTATCCTCACTTTTGATAAGGATGTTGTAATAAGTTCCTGCGATGGAAATCCTTCACAAAGGTGATCTTTTCCCAATATATGGGGATCAAAGCCTCTGTCATTTAACCCCTTAACGATGCAGGACGAAAATGTATGTCCTGATGAGGTGGTACTTAACGCACCAGGATGTACATTTACGTCCTAAGCATAACCGCGAGCATCGGAGAGATGCCGGATCACCCGAGGATGTCCGCCATTAACCCCTCAGATCATTAAAATGGATGATTGGATCGCCCACAGCGCTGCCGCAGCGATCCGATCATCCAGCACGGCAGACGGAGGTCCCCTCACCTGCCTCCGCTGCCTTCCAGAGCAGAAGATGACCGATAACCCTGATCAGTGCTATGTCCTATACATAGCACTGAACAGTATGGGAACTATTAAAGTGTAAAAATAAAAGTAAAAAAAGTTTAAAAAAAATAAAGTAAAAAAAATAATGTGAAAATTGTCCCATTTTCCCTATTTCACTCCCAAAAAGTGTTAAAAAAATATTTATATACATATTTGGTATGGCCGCGTACGTAAATATCTGAACTATTAAAATAAAATGTTAATGATACCGTACAGTGAACGGTGTGAACGTAAAAGAAAAAAAGTCAAAATTGCTGCTTTTTTATAACATTTTATTCAAAAAAAATTATTAAAATTGATTAAAAGTTTTATCTAAGCAAATATGGTATCAATAAAAAGTACAGATCACGGCACAAAAAATTTGCCCTCATACCACCACTTATACGGAAAAATGAAAAAGGTATAGGTCTTCAAAAAAGGGAGATTTTAAACGTACTAATTTGGTTCAAAAGTTTGAGATTTTTTTTAAGCGCAACAGTAATAGAAAAGTATGTTATCATGGGTATCATTTTAATCATATTGACCCAAAGAATAAACCGTAAATTGTACGGCGTGAAAACGAAACCTTCCAAAATTAGCAAAATTGCGGTTTTCTTTTTAATTTCACCAAACAAATAGTATTTTTTTGGTTGCGCCATAAATTTTATGGTAAAGTGAGTGATGGCATTACAACGGACAACTGGTCGCGCAAAAAACAAGCCCTCATACTAGTCTGTGGATGAAAAAATAAAAGAGCTATGATTTTTTGAAGGCGACGAGGAAAAAACACAACGTAAAAATTTAATTGTCTGCGTCCTTAAGGCCCAAATGGGCTGCGTCCTTAAGCAGTAAAATCCTCATGTAGTCTATTTGCTTTAGCGGGAGCCCAGATTGGGCATGCCCTAATACATTGTTCCTTCAGAAGATTGGAAACAGTACTCTTGGAATGATATCTTTTATAGACCTCTCATAATATTTAATTACCGTATTTTTCGCTGTATAAGACGCACTTTTTCTTCCCCAAAACTGGGAGGAAAAAGTTGGTGCGTCTTATAAGGCGAATACACCCCTATCGTGGTGATGCCCTGTATTAACCCTTCAGACGCGGCGATCAAAGCTGACCGCCGCATCTGAAGGGAAAGTGACACTAACCCGGCTGTTCAGTCGGGCTGTTCGGGACCGCCGCGATTTCACTGCGGCGGTCCCGAACAGCCCGACTGAATAGCCGGGTTAGTGCTTACAGGACACCGGGAAGGACCTTACCTGCCTCCTCGGTGTCTTCTCCGTTCAGGGATTCCCTGTATGGCCGGCGCTCTCCTTCCTCGTCATCACGTCGTCGTGTACGTGCGTCGGCGTGCGTAACGACGTGATGGCGTCGAGGGAGAGCGAGGATACCCGGCTAGCAGCAGAGACGCTCCGGAGCGACGGGAACACAGTGACAGCGATGGAGCGACATCCAGGGCAGCGGTGACGGGTCCGGAGCGGCGGGTGGTCTTCAATCGGCGGGTGGTCTTCAATCGGCGGACCTCCAGATGTTGCAAAACTACAACTCCCAGCATGCCCCGACAGCCGTTGGCTGTCCAGGCATGCTGGGAGTTGTAGTTTTGCAACATCTGGAGATCCGCATGTTGAAGACCACTATTGGGTTCAAAATCTTTATTTTTTTTTATTTTGCACCTATAAATTGGGTGCGTCCTATACGCCGGTGGGTCCTATAGGGCGAAAAATACGGTGCCTCGTGCTGCTGTGTGTTGAACAGTTTGAGGAGTTTTTCTTGTTTGTATTTTAGGTTTAAAGGAGTTATCCAGGAAAAAACTTTTTTTTTATATATCAACTGGCTCCAGAAAGTTAAACAGATTTGTAAATTGCTTCTATTAAAAAAATCTTAATCCTTTCAGTACTTATGAGTTAAGGTTGTTCTTTTCTGTCTAAGTCCTCTCTGATGACACCTGTCTCGGGAAACGCCCAGTTTAGAAGAGGTTTGCTATGGGGATTTGCTTCTAAACTGGGCATTTCCCGAGAAAGGTGTCATCAGAGAGCACTTAGACAGAAAAGAACAACCTTAACTTTAAAAGGTCATAAGTACTGAAAGGATTAAGATTTTTTAATATAAGTAATTTACAAATCTGTTTAACTTTCTGGAGCCAGTTGATATATATAAAAAAGTTTTTTCCTGGATAACTCCTTTAATACATCCTCTTGATGTACTGTTTGTATGACTATTGGTCCCTTATTAACGGGTTATCATCTTTTAAGTGCATATTTTTTACTGCACATAATTTTATAGTCAACTCTTCTGGAACTCCCACTCAAGAGGTACGATTCTAGTTGATCGTAATTGTAGTGGTAGATACTTGATATTCTGTAAGTTCTGCAATTCAAAACAAAAAATTGGAGATGCAGAAGGAAACTACACCCTCAAAAAGAATTCCTCTGGTAATACCTAAGTTCAAGATTGAAGATATTCATTAAGACAGTGTTCACACATAGCAGTTTGATCAGTATTTTTCGCCAAACCCCAAAATGGGTTAAAGCACATACAAAGCAGAAAATCTTTCCATGTATATTTTCTTGGCTAAAAATACTACATTTAATGAGCAGTAAACACTCAACAATTGCCATTTTTTTCCTTCGGTCCATTTTTTCCCCAGCCGTTTACAATTCAAAATGAGGCACAAAAAGTGTGAATATTGCTTAAAGAGTACCTGTCATCATCTAAACTTTCCCTGATCCCCCTCCCCATCTGTCCCTTACTCTAACTATGCCTATCCCTGTGTTTATTGAGGTTTAAAACGCTGTGGAAATACCTTTTTTTTTTATCCCTCTTCATTAGCTCAGGAGCACTGTTTTTCTGAGGGGTGTAAGGAGGCGGGTCCCGGCAGGCATGATGTCACATGAAGCCTGGCTGGGACTCTGCTTCAGCCAGTCTTCCTGTATGCTGCTCTCCCTCTGCAGCAGTGTTTCCCAACCAGGGTACCTCCAGCTGTTGCAAAACTACAACTCCCAGCATGCCCAGACAGCCAACAGCTGGAGGCACCCTGGTTGGGAAACACTGCTCTGCAGTGTGCATACAGACTAAGTACAGGGGAGGGACGGCAGCCTCTGTCTCTCTCTCTCTTGTGTCTCTCTGCACTAAAAAGTCAATGCTGAGAACCAGGGGCGGTGGGAACAATTACAGAGGCAGTAATTAAGATGAATGTATGAATGTCAGGGGGGGGGGGGGGGGCACTGAGCAGGGAGTGCAGTGAGATAATTCAATGTATAAGATAACATGTAGTGAGGGGCAAGGAGAACACAGAGCAGGGGGGAGGTGACTGGCTGTTATATGAGAGGCATGTGCAGGCTTGTAGCTCACAGCTGAGAGTACTGAACTTCCTGTGGAAGGACCAGTGCCCTTTCAACATTAGTCCTAAAAGCTGTACACTTACTATGAAAAGCATAGGAAGCTGCCTGCAGACCAGGCATAGAAGAGAGACCCCTAGTGGCCAAAAGTATAAAATGAAAAAACTGGTATAAATATTAATACTTTTTAATGAAGATATATTACAATATCTCTTCATTAATGATTATGAACAACATATTAAAAGTTTTTGTTGATGACAGGTACTCTTTAAAGAAAATAAGATGTAAGAGTATTTGAATGTCCTTATATAGTTAAAGTAGTGTGTTCATTGACTATACATCCACCCAATGTGCATCCTAGGAGATCCATTGCCTGCACTGATCTGATTTGTAGATTATGAGTAGCATTATTTCACCATTATACTCATTTTTATTCCCTAGGGTACCGATGTCTATCCATTGTTGTGCACTGTTCAGCAAGACCCCACAAAGCTTGACTGCCCCACTAAGTTTGATCCTAACCACTTCTTAGACGGCAAAGGATGTTTTAAGAAGAATGACAGCTACATGCCATTCTCGGCAGGTATTAGGGTTAAAATGGATTCAACCACGCAAAACTAAGGAATCATGGGTTGGTTTCTGATAAATTTACTGCACACGGTGATCTGAGATTTTGGGTGGTATTCTGAAGATGTTGAGTGGACCACTGCTAAAGAAAAAAAGTACATAGGACATATACAGTGACCCCTCGACCTACGATGGCCCCGACATACAATAATTTCAGCATATGATGGTCTCTCAAAGGCCATCGCATGTTGAAGGCAGCATCAACATACAATGCTTTGGAGGAGGGGGGGGGGGGAGTGGCTCCCGCCGACATAGGGGGAGATTTATCAAAGCATTTAGTAGATTTTTTTTGCTTAAAATTGTTGCAAAAAGTCACAAGTTCTGCGACTTTTTGATTGTGCAGTGTCCCAAGCAAAAAATAAAAATCTTGCTGACCAAAGTAAAAAGGGATTTTTGAGTTGCAGTGGTCAGAGATTTATCAAGTGCGATAGTTGCAAAAAAGTTGCATGGCATGAAAAAACCTACAAAATTTACTCCAGCTCAGACATGGAGCAGAAAAAGCCACTACCAAAGCAAAAAAAGAAAAAAATTGCTTATGCAAAAGAAATGTATCAACAGGCTGAAACGCGTTGATAAATAAATCGCGCCTAAGCAAAAAAATTGTAAGAAAAAAATAACTAAAAAAAGGAATTCATAAGCAAACATTGATAAATGTCCCTCATAATCTTTCACATACTGGGTTCCTGTTCAGTGCTTACTAGTGTTGAGCGGCATAGGCCATATTTGAATTCGCAATATTTCACGAATATATGGACCAATATTCGTCATATATTCGCTAAATTTGCATATTCGTAATATTCGTGTTTTATTTTCGCATGTGCGAAAATTTGCATATGCACAAATTCGCATATGCGAAAATTAGCATATGCTAATTTTCGCATATGTGAAAATTTGCATTTGCTAATTTTCGCATATGTGAAACTTCGCACGGCAGTCTCACACAGTAGTATTAGAGCCTTCTTTACACCACACAAGCTGGAAGCAGAGAGGGATGATCACTGTGATGTGTACTGTGAAAAAGAAAAAAATAATATTCGTAATTGGCCAAAACTATTTTTGAATCTATTCTGGGTTTGCCAAGTTCAGATCACTCAACAATGATACTGTGCACACTCATAAAGGTAAAAAGGTAGAATTTATTGTAAACAAGAAAGAAACACCCTTAACCCCTTTACTCAACAGCCTGTTTTGACCTTAATGACCAAAGCTAATTTTCTAAATCTGACATGTGTCCACTTATTGGGTAATAGCTTTGGAACGCTTTCACTTATGAAAGTGATTCTGGGATTGTTTTTTCATGACATATTGTACTTTACATTGGTGGTAAATTTTGATTGATATATTTAGCATTTTTTGTAAAAAAAAAAAAATGTGATTTGATATTTTCTTCTTGTAGGACAAATAGTCATACCGCACCAAATTAATGGTTAATTCACATCTACAATATGTCTACTTTATGTTCCCATTATTTGATAAACATTCATTCACTTTTTCTTAATGTTAGAGGATTGATAAATTTAGTAGCAATTTTCCAGATTTCCAAGAAAATAGCAAAATCTGATTTTTCAGGGACCAGTTCAGTTCTGAAGTGGAATTGAGGGGCCTGTATGTTAGATACCCCTATAAATCATGCCTATTTTATAAACTACACCCCTTAACCCCTTAACGATGCAGGACGTATATTTACGTCCTGCGCTGGCTCCCGCGATATGAAGCGGGATCGCGCCGCGATTCCGCATCATATCGCGTCGGTCCCGGCGCTCATCAACGGCCGGGACCCGCGGCTAATACCACACATCGCCGATTGCGGTGATGTGCGGTATTAACCCTTTAGAAGCGGCGGTCAAAGCTGACCGCCGCTTCTAAAGTGAAAGTGAAAGTGACCCGGCTGCTCAGTCGGGCTGTTCGGGACCGCCACGGTGAAATCGCGGCATCTCGAACAGCTTACAGGACACCGGGAGGGCCCTTACCTGCCTCCTCGGTGTCCGATTGGCGAATGAGTGCTCCGTGCCTGAGATCCAGGCAGAAGCAGTCAAGCGCTGATAACACTGATCACAGGCGTGCTAATACACGCCTGTGATCTGTGTAGAAGATCAGTGTGTGCAATGTTATAGGTCCCTATGGGACCTATAACACTGCAAAAAAAATGTAAAAAAAAGTGTTAATTAAGGTCATTTAACCCCTTCCCTAATAAAAGTTTGAATCACCCCCCTTTTCCCATAAAAAAAATAAAACAGTGTAAAAAAAATAATAAACATATGCGGTATCGTCGCGTGCGTAAATGTCCGAACTATAAAAATATATCATTAATTAAACCGCACGGTCAATGGCGTATGCGCAAAAAAATTCCAAAGTCCAAAAAAAGCGCATTTTTGGTCACTTTTTATACCATTAAAAAATGAATAAAAAGTGATCAAAAAGTCCGATCAAAACAAAAATCATACCGATAAAAACTTCAGATCACGGCACAAAAAATGAGTCTGCATACTGCCCGGTACGTGGAAAAATAAAAAAGTTATAGGGGTCAGAAGATGACATTTTTAAACATATACATTTTCCTGCATGTAGTTATGATTTTTTCCAGAAGTGTGACAAAATCAAACCTATATAAGTAGGGTATCATTTTAACTGTATGGACCTACAGAATAATTATAAGGTGTAATTTTTACCGAAATATGCACTGTGTAGAAACGGAAGCCCCCAAAAGTTACAAAATGGCATTTTTTCTTCGATTTTGTCGCACAATGATTTTTTTTTCCGTTTCGCCGTGCATTTTTGGGTAAAATGACTAATGTCACTGCAAAGTAGAATTGGCGACGCAAAAAATAAGCCATAATATGGATGTGGAAAATTGAAAGGGTTATGATTTTTAAAAGGTAAGGAGGAAAAAACGAAAGTGCAAAAACTGAAAAACCCTGAGTCCTTAAGGGGTTAAAGTAGTCAGAATGATATTGCAGAAATGTATTAACCCTTTAGGCATTTCACAGAAATAAAACAAAGTGGAGGCAGAATTTTAATATTAAATTTTTTTGTAGATTTTTCATTTTAATCAAATTTTTTTTCCTATAACACAGTAGGTGTTGACAAAAAAATAAAACTCAAGATTTATTTCCTGAATTCTGACATACTTAGAAATATCCCATATGTGGCCTTTGTGTGCTATGTGTCTCTCCCACAGGCCTCAGACATGAAGGCGTGCTGTGTGGATTTGAACCCCTACAGGACCCATGACGTAACGTTACGTCCCAACACCCTGGGTCTTAAGGACCAAGGACGTACAGTTACGTCATGGGCAGTTCCGTTCCCCGCCATGCGCTGGGCTGGGATCGGACCGGGATGCCTGCTGAAATCATTCAGCAGGCATCCCGTGCAAATGCCCAGGGGGGTCCTGAGACCCCCCCCCCCCCCCATGTCGGCGATCGCAGAAAATCGCATGTCAATTCAGACATGCGATTTTCTGCTATTCCGGGCTGATCGGGTCTCCGGTGACCCGATCACCCGGAACATAGGGATGATCGGAGTTGTCAGTGACAGCCCCGATCATCCAGATGGCTAGGAGTGAGGTCACAGTGCTGCGATCTCCTCCTATCCCCTGCCATTGATCAGAACTGATTCTGACCAATGGCAGCGCAGGACAGTAGGTTACCATGGCAACCCCCTGTTCTGCCCACCCCTGGATGTCGGGCAGAACGAGGGGAGAAGATGGAAGCCGGTACCTGAAAAGAAGATACGTGGGGCCCGGCGATCATCGCAGACATCAGCGGAGATCAGCGGCGCAGGTAGGGAAGCGACGGTGGGGGAGGGAAAGGAAAGTTGCAGTAAAGCGATCTTTAGTGTGGCAACCACTAGGAAGCCCGAACTGCAACTCCCAGCATGCCCAGACAGCCAAAGGCTGTCTGGGCATGTTGGGAGTTGTAGTTTTGCAACATCTGGAGGGTCACAGTTTGGGGACCACTGTTACAGTGGTGCCCAAACTGTAGCCCTCCAGATGTTTCCAAACTACAACTCTCAGCATGCATAGACTGCCGAGGCGTGCTGGGAGTTGTAGTTCTGTAACATCTGTCCTTTCAGATTTTGCAATTTTCATGACATTTTTGAAAATTGCTGCCCTACTTTGAAGCCCTCTAATCTTTTCAAAAAGTAAAAATATGTCCATTTTATGATGCCAACATAAAGTGGACATATTGTATTTGTGAATAAAAATTAAATTTATTTGGAATATCCATTTTCCTTACAAGCAGAGAGCTTCAAATGTAGAAAAATGCAAAATTTTCATGACATTTTGGGATTTTTCACCAGAAAAGTAACGACGAAAATTTACCACCAAAATAAAGTAGAATATGTCACGAAAAAACTATCTCAGAATCAGAATATTCTGTAAAAGTGTTTTAGAGATATTAATTCTTAAAGTGAAAGTGGTCAGATATGCAAAAAATGCTCTGGTCCTACAGTGAAAATTGGCCTGGTCCTTAAGGGGTTAAGGCATCCTTTTAGTTTAGGATATTTTGTTAGCATCATATAAAATTACAGGGGCCTTGGGATGCAAAAATATTTTTTGGGAGACACTCTCATTGGTATTATTCTGGGGTACATGTGACACTTTGATCTCTTTTTATTTTTATGAAGTGGTATACATTAAAAAAATCTATTCTGCGGTTGTTTTAAATTTTTTAGGTCGTTTGTCATGCGGTATAAAGGACATGTTAACGTTACACTGCAGATTGATACGATTTTTTCAAAATCATGTTTGTAGGTCGCCACATTCCGTGAGCTGTAACTTTTTTATTGTGTGACGACTCTTTTTGCCTGACATGTTGATGTATATGGGGGGACTATTTTGGGGGGTGTATTATACATTTATAATTTATTTTATAATTTTTTTTATATTTTTTTCAAAATGTTTTTCTTTTATTTTTCACATTTTTTTCTTTTGTTTTTTTTTTTACTTTTCTTATTTTTTCCACTTTTTTCACACTTTTTTTTTTTTTTTTTACTATTATACACATAATTCAATAGAGCACACATCTGTACTCCATTGAATTATGCCTATGTCTATCAGTGCTGACAGGCATAGGATATATCAGTCCCTACCTTAGGTAGGGACTGATCCTCATGTTGCCATGACAACAGAGGCCAGTGTCAGTCCTGCGGTCATGGCAACCATCAGCGCCCTGCTTTCACTTTGCAGAGCGCCGATCAGTGACAGAGGGAGCTCCCTCCCTCTGTCACTGTAATAGACGCTGCGGTCACAGTGACCACAACATCTACAGGGTTAACCCAGGATTGGAGCTGCACTTGGATCAGTCCCTAGTGCACGCGGGTGGCCTCCTCCGATGGGGCCCCCCTCACCACTGATCGCTTCACACAGTGAAGCAACAGAGGAGTGGGGGAAGAAGGAGACTCGAACCAGATCCCTGCTATTGATTCGTCTGTACTGATGGACCAATAGCAGCGATCGCCGGCCTGGGACCGCTGCGATTTGTCCCTGGCCTGCTTCAGGGATGCTTGACTGAGCAGCACAACTGAGCTCAATAAACTGTCACAGCGCCCGGCGGCGCTGTGACAGTTTATTCTCATCAGGTACCTGTACGTGGTGATGCAGGAAGTCGTCCCTAATGACCATGTACATGTACCTGATTTTGGGGGAAAGGGTTAAAGGAGTATTCCAAACTGCCCAATTCCCCTTCAGGCACTGTGCTCCTCTTGCCTGGTTGAATTTGGAGCAGGTCTTTGGTGAATGATTGACAAATGCATGCTTCTAAAAGGAGTGCTCCCGATATTGATAAACAGCTTGTATAGATCTCCATTGGAAGTGCAATGTTGTAATGCCGAACGCTCCGGGTCCCGCTGCTTCCCCGGAGCGCTCACGGCGTCCTCCCTCTAACAGCGCTCCGGTCACTGCTCCTGACCGAGAGTGCTGTCCCCCTGTCAGTGGCGGGTATGCGATCTGCGTGGCGGGGCGTCCCCGCTCACGGATCGCATCCCAAGTCACTCACCATCCTCCCGCTGCTGCTTCCTCCCGGCGTGCGTGGCCCCGCTCCTTAGGGCGTGCATGCGCCAACTTGCTAATATTTAAAGGGCCAGTGCCCAATCAGTCTAAAACCTATAAAAACCCACTTCCCCTTCCAGTCCTTGCCAGATCTTGTTGCCCTAGTGCCCTGAGAAAGCGTTTTGTGTGTATCCCTAGCCTGTATATGCAGACCCTTTGCTGTTGCCCCTGACTATGAACCTTTGCTGCCTCTTGCTATGTCCAACCTTGCCTTTGCCCTGTCCTTATGTACCACGTCTATCTCAGCTGTCTGTGAGGTCGAGTCGCTATCAGGGGATACGACCTGGGAGTTACCGCCGCAGCAAGTCCATCCCACCTTGCGGCGGGCTCTGGTGAAAACCAGTAACTTCTTAGAACCGGTCCCCTGGTACGGCCCACGTCATCGCCTCACTGACACAGGGGATCCACTACCCGCATACCAGTCCGGATCCTGACAGTAGATCCGGCCATGGATCCCGCTGAGGTGCCACTGCCAAGTCTCGCTGACCTCACTACCGTGGTTGCCCAGCAGTCTCAGCAGATCGCCCGACAAGGTCAACAGCTGTCGCAGTTGGCCGCCATGCTCCAGCAGCTTCTGCCTCCACAGCGTATACCATCTCCTCCGCCAGCTCCAGCATCTCCTCCACTCCGAGCTGCCGCTACTTCCTCTAGAGTCCGTTTGTCTCTTCCTGAGAAATTTGATGGGGACTCTAAGATGTGCCGGGATTCCTGTCCCAATGTTCCCTGCACCTTGAGATGATGTCGGACCAGTTCCCCACAGAACGGTCTAAGGTGGCTTTCGTGGTCAGTTTACTATCTGGAAAGGCCTTGTCCTGGGCCACACCGCTTTGGGACCGCAACGATCCTGCAATTGCTTCCATCCAGTCCTTCTTCTAGGAAGTACGCAGTGTCTTCGAGGAGCCAGCCCGGTTCTCCTCTGCCGAGACGGCTCTTCTGAAACTCGTCCAAGGGAGCTCTTCAGTGGGCGAATGCACCATCCAGTTCCGCACCCTCACCTCTGAGCTAGCTTGGAACAATGAGGCCCTCTGCGTGACCTTCAAGAAAGGTTTATCCAGCATCATCAAAGATGTTCTGGCCGTACGAGAAATTCCCGCTACCTTGCCTGAACTTATCCAGTTGGCCACCCGCATAGATATGCGTTTCTCGAAAAGACGCCAGGAGCTCCACCAAGAAAAGCATCTTGTTCGCACCCGGCGGTTTTATCGCTTGGCACCTCTCTTCCAGAGTCCTTTGCAACCTACTCCTGTGCATCCCGCCAAGGAGGCTATGCAAGTGGATCGATCTCGCCTGACCCAAGAAGAGAGGACTCGCCGCAGAAATGGAAATTTGTGCTTGTACTGTGCCAGTACTGAACATTTCCTTAAGGACTGCCCTATTTGCCCTCCGCGTCAGGGAAACGCACGCACCTAGTTAACGTGGGAGAGGCGTTACTAGGTGTGAATTCTTCCTCTCCACGCCTGACTATTCCAGTGCGGATTTCTCCATCCGCTAATTCCTCCTTCTCTGCGGTGGCCTTCCTGGACTAAGGTTCTGCAGGAAATTTTATTTAAGCCTCATTTATCAACAGATTCATTCCTGTTACCCGTCTCATCAAACCCTTCTTCATTTCTTCTGTAAACTGAGAAAATCTGAACTGCACCGTGCGTTACCGCACTGAACCTTTGCTCATGACCGTTGGTGTTCTCCATCAAGAAAAAAATAAATTTTTTGTTTTGCCTAACTGTACCTCTGACATCCTTCTTGGCCTGCCCTGGCTCCAGCATCACACTCCTACCCTCAACTGGACCACTGGGGAATTTAAATCCTGGGGCTCTTCCTGCCACAAACATTGCCTCAAGTCTGCACCAACCAGTCAAGTGTCCGTCGCAACTCCATTGTCTGGCCTTCCAAAAGTCTATCAACTGGACTGAATTGGACTGGACTAACTGGATTGAACACTGGCTCATGGATCGTACCCAGAGAGTGGTGGTCAATGATTCGTACTCTGATTGGTCCCCGGTTATTAGTGGTGTACCCCAAGGTTCAGTACTGGGACCGCTGTTGTTTAATTTATTTATCAATGATATAGAGGATGGTATTAACAGCTCTGTTTCTATCTTTGCAGATGACACCAAGCTTTGTAGCACAGTACAGTCTATAGAGGATGTGCACAAGTTACAAGATGACTTGGATAGACTAAGTGTCTGGGCATCCACTTGGCAAATGAGGTTCAATGTGGATAAATGTAAAGTTATGCATCTGGGTACTAATAACCTGCATGCATCGTATGTCTTAGGGGGGATTAAACTGGCAGAGTCACTGGTAGAGAAGGATCTGGGTGTACTTGTAGATCACAGACTACAGAATAGCATGCAATGTCAGGCTGCTGCTTCCAAAGCCGGCAGGATATTGTCATGTATCAAAAGAGGCATGGACTCAAGGGACAGGGACATAATACTCCCCCTTTATAAAGCATTGGTACGGCCTCACCTGGAATATGCTGTTCAGTTTTGGTCACCTGTCCATAAAAGGGACACTGCGGAGTTGGAAAGGGTGCAGAGACGCGCGACTAAACTAATATGGGGCATGGAACATCTTAGCTATGAGGAGCGATTAAAGGAGTTACAATTGTTTAGTCTTGAGAAGAGACGTTTAAGGGGGGATATGATAAACGTATATAAGTATATTAATGGCCCATACAAAAAATATGGAGAAAAACTGTTCCAGGTTAAACCCCCCCCCAAAGGACGAGGGGGCACTCCCTCCGTCTGGAGAAGAAAAAGTTTAGTCTCAAGGGGCGACACGCCTTCTTTACCGTGAGGACTGTGAATTTATGGAACGGTCTACCTCAGGAACTGGTCACAGCAGGAACAATTAACAGCTTTAAAACAGGATTAGATACATTCCTGGAACAAAATAAGATTAATGCTTATGAAGAAATATAAAATCTCATCCCTTCCCCAATATCGCGCCACACCCCTACCCCTTAATTCCCTGGTTGAACTTGATGGACATATGTCTTTTTTCGACCGTACTAACTATGTAACTATGTAACTATGTAACTTATCAGGACTTTTCTGACATCTTCTGTAAAAAGCAGGCAGAGGTCTTACCACCACATAGGCCCTACGACTGCCCTATCGACTTGCTCCCTGGTACCACACCACCCCGTGGCAGAATTTATCCTCTCTCTGCTCCAGAAACTAAGGCCATGACTGAATACATACAGGAGAATCTAAAGAGAGGTTTCATCAGGAAGTTTTCTTCCCCAGCTGGAGCGGGGTTTTTCTTCGTTGCCAAGAAGGACGGTTCGCTACACCCCTTCATAGACTATCGTGGCCTCAATAAAATCACAGTAAAAAAACGCTACCCTCTGCCTCTCATCTCGGAACTATTTGACCGTCTGAGTGAAGCTAAAATTTTCACTAAACTCGACCTGAGGGGCGCTTATAACCTCATCAGAATTCGAGAAGGAGATGAGTGGAAAACCGCTTTTAACACCAGAGATGGCCACTTCGAGTATCTCGTCATACCATTTGGACTTTGCAACGCCCCTGCAGTATTTCAAGATTTTGTCGATGACATTTTTTCGGGACTTACTGTATACCTGCGTTGTTGTCTATTTAGACAACATCCTAATATTTACCTCCAACCTAGAGGAACACCGGCTCCATGTCCGTCAAGTGCTCCAGCGCCTTCGTGTAAATCATCTTTACGCCAAATTGGAAAAATGCCTTTTTGAATGCAGCTCTCTTCCTTTCCTGGGATACCTGGTCTCTGGACAAGGTCTTTAAATGGATCCGGACAAGCTCTCCATGGTCTTGGATTGGCCACGCCCCTCTGGACTCCGTGCTATCCAGCGCTTCCTCAGATTCGCCAACTACTATCGTCAATTTATTCCCCACTTCTCCACCATCTTTGCTCCTATTGTGGCACTGACAAAGAAAAACGTGAATCCGAGGTCCTGGCCTCCCCAAGCGGATGAAGCTTTTACTCGCCGTAAGGCCGCCTTCGCCTCTGCACCAGTCTTGTCCAGGCCAGATCCTCTGAAGCCTTTCTTCCTGGAGGTTGACGCATCCTCAGTGGGAGCTGGAGCTGTCCTTCTCCAAAAAAACGCTAAGGGAAAAAACGTCACTTGCGGTTTCTTCTCCAAAACTTTTTCTCCTCCTGAAAAGAACTATTCTATAGGAGACCGTGAACTGTTGGCCATCAAGTTGGCACTTGAGGAATGGAGACATCTCCTGGAGGGATCCCTTCACCCCATTACCATTTACATGGACCATAAAAACCTGTCTTATCTCCAATCCGCCCAGCGGTTAAATCCTCGCCAGGCCAGATGGTCGCTGTTTTTTGCCCGCTTCAATTTTCAAATCCATTTGTGTCCTGCAGACAAGAATGTCAGGGCTGATGCTCTATCACGTTCCACCGATACCTCAGAAGCCGAGACTCTTCCTCAGCACATCATACCTCCTGAGTGTCTGATCTCTTCTGCTCCTGCAATGCCAATTCCTCCAGGAAAAACTTATGTTCCTCCACGTCTTCGCCTCCGGACTCTCAAATGGGGTCATTCCTCCCATCTGGCTGGTCACACTGGAGTCAAAAAAATCTATACAGTTGATTGCCAGACACTATTGGTGGTCCTCCCTGGAAAAGATGTGACCGATTTCGTACGAGCCTGTACAGTGTGTGCACGTGACAAGACTCCACTCCAGAAGCCTGCAGGTCTTCTCCTTCCTCTGCCAGTGCCTGAACAGCCTTGGTCCCACATAGCCATGGACTTCATCACTAGAGATGAGCGAATCGAAGTTGACGAACCTGAATTCGTTACGAATTTCATGAAAAATTCGATTCGCAATGAATACAAATATCGCTGTGATTCTATCGCGATAATCGCTTCATTAAACTCCATTTTACAGCATTCCAGGCTATTGAAGACCTAAGATGGCGGATCCACATATGAGTACATGGGGCAGGGGATTATGGGAGGACGGGAAACAGCGGCGGGAATGAAGGTAGGCGGGCTGACCCTGAATCACATGTGAGATGCCGCCTATCAGTGTTCACTGACCCCTGTGATGTCACAGCCCCTATATAATCGGCGGCCATCTTGCCTCTCTTCGTTTCATCTATGCACTCAGATGGAGAGGACGGGACTGTGTGTGTGTGTGAATAGCTCATACCACAGCGTTACACTGCAACTGCTAGTCACATCAGCATTAGGGAAAGGCAGGAGTGCAGAGTGCTGTGCTGTTACTCTGAGAAGGATCATTGATTGCTAAACCTCCTATTCACGTTATTGAGCATTGCAGCAGAGAGGGGCAGATAGCTGTCAGCTGCCTCATACAGATCTCCAAGCTGCCTGAACTTTCTGAAGCATCTCATCTCCTCATTTTTCAGCCAAATTGAGTTTAATTTTATTTGCTCCACAAAACTTCTGCTGCTCAGAATTGTGTGACAGAGTGCAATGTAGGGTTTAATCCCTGGATTTTTTGTGTGGTGCTGCACTGTTGGGTCCTGCTGCTGTTCAGAAATAAGTCATATTAGTGTGGACTTTAGTGCCTTTTTTTTTTTAACCATTTTTCACCTGTTACTCTGTCTCTGTGCTAAATTAAGTGTTATACCACACGTTATACACCTGCCGGTGTATGAAAGAAAAAAAAAAGAAGTTTTTCCTGCGTACAAATACGCTTAACAGTGGCCTTATCATTGCAAAGGGCCTACATACAAGCAAATAGCGTACCATATACTACCTTTTTTTTTTTGTCTCTGTGCTAAATTCAGTGTTATACCACACGTTATACCCCTGTCGGTGTATGAAAGAAAAAAAAAGAAGTTTTTCCTGCGTACAAATACGCTTAACAGTGGCCTTATCATTGCAAAGGGCCTACATACAAACAAGTAGTGTACTATTTAGTACCTGTATTTCTGTCTCGGTGCTAAATTCAGTGCTATTCCACACATTAGTATACACCGGCTGGTGTATACAACAACAAAAAATTTTTTTTCTGCGTCTATATACGCTTAACAGTGCGCTCATCATTGCAAAGGGCATACATAGAACCAAGTAGTGTACTATTTACTACCTGTTATTCTGTCTCTGTGCTAAATTCAGTGCTATTCCACACATTAGTATACACCTGCTGTTGTATTTTTTTAAAAAAAAGTGTTTTTTCTGCGTAGAAATACGCATACCAGTGCGCTCATCATTGCAAAGGGCATACATACAACAAAGGAGTGTACTATTTAGTAACTGTTATTCTGTCTAGGACCTATATACTTTGAAAGGACAGCCGTAGAAGGCAGTACCAGCCCCGCATAAGTTTGTACAAGAGAAGGTGGGCCAGTCCTTGAGCCTGTCGGTGTGTTCAAAAGTGCACGGCAGCGCCGACGTGTGGAGCTGTAACTACGGGCAGGGACAATATATGTCTTTTACGGCCCACTGGGTAAATGTTGTTCCTGCACAGCCACAACAGCAACTTGGACAGGTCACACCGCTTCCTCCTCCACGCTCTCGGTCCCAGGCAGTTGGTCCTTTTACAGTGTGCGCCTCCTCCTCCTCCTCGTCCCCCGTGTCCTCGGCCTCCACTGCACGTCCAAATCTCGGTGGCCCTTCATCGTACCACGTGTGTAGGGCACAGCGGTGTCAAGCCATCCTTCACATGGTTTGCCTTGGAGAACGGAGTCACACAGGTGAGGAACTGCTGAATGTCATTAGGGAAGAAATCCGAGTATGGCTTACTCCACGAAATCTGGAAATGGGAACCATGGTGACCGACAATGGGAAGAACATTGTGGCCGCGCTGCGACAAGGAAGTGTGAACCATTCGCCCTGCATAGCACATGTGTTGAATCTGGTTGTCAAGAAGTTCATCAAGTCTTCACCCCATTTGCAAGACGTCTTGACAATGGCAAGGAAACTGTGCATGCACTTCAGCCACTCGTACACCGCCAAGCACACTTTGCTTGAGCTGCAGCGTCAGAACGGTATCCCACAACATAGTCTCATTTGTGACGTTGCCACACGTTGGAATTCCACCCTCCATATGTTGGACAGACTATACGAACAAAGAAAAGCCATCACCGATTTTTTGATGATACAAGCAGATAGGAGTACTCCCCTGTGTAACTTCAATGTGAACGAGTGGCAGCTCAGACATGACACCTGCCGTTTGCTGAGGCCCTTTGAGGAAGACACATTTTTTGTTAGCCGCTCGAATTACGCCATGAACGACGTAATTCCACTAAGTCCTACATTTACTCCAAAAAATGATTGAAAACATGGCTGGTCATGGCAATGGAGATGTTGCGCCTACATCAGAAGGCTACATGAGTCCTGTGGGGGATGAACTGGAGGAGGATGATGAGGGGCAGAGCGGAGCACAGTTTACGGTGGATGAGATGGCCGGTGTTTCTGGTCATTGGACAGGAGGGGAGGAGCAGGAGCAGCCAGAGGAGCTGGAGGGTTATTACGAGGGAGGCGAGACAGAGGACCCAGACACACCGTGGCAGTATGCAGTGGAGATGGAGGCAGGTAGTCCCAGTGAGTCACTGTCACAAATGGCACTATGCATGCTGAATTGCTTGCATAGTGACCCCCGAATTGTCAAAATTCGTCAGCGCGATGACTTCTGGATCTCAACCTTATTAGACCCTCACTACCGGCCCAGAATGGGGGCCTTTTTTACACCCACTGAGAGGGAGGTCAAACTGACCTACTTCAGGGAGCTTCTACGTAGTCGGTTGGCCGATGCCTATCGGCCACATGGTCCATCCACTCCCAGGTCTGACTCGGGGGGCCCTCTGCGCTCACCTTCCACTGCCATGGCTGCTGGGGAGGGGAGGGGTGGCAGGAGCAGTACCGGCTCAATCAGCAGCAGCCTGAGTCTACAGTAGCTGATGAGTAGCTTCCTTCAGCCGCATAGTGAAGCTACTCATCAGCAGCAGGTGGACATGGAGCAGGACCTGAACCAGCAGGTGGTGGCTTACCTCGACATGACCCTGCCAACAACCGTTGAAGATCCGCTGGACTTCTGGGCAGCCAAACTCAATTTATGACTGCAACTAGCGGAGTTTGCCCTTCATGACTGACCTTCCCTCATCTCATGGCAACACTGTCATTTGGGTGGTCGTTGATTGTTTTTCCAAAATGGGTCATTTTGTCCCGCTTCCTGGTCTTCCTTCTGCGCCACAGTTGACGAAGCAATTTTTTCTGCAGATTTTTCGTCTTCACAGGCTTCCCACACATATAGTCTCGGATAGAGGCGTTCAATTTGTTTCAAAATTTTGGAGAGCACACTGCAATCAATTAAAAATCAAATTGAATTTCTCTTCCTCCTATCACCCCCAATCCAATGGACAAGTGGAAAGAGTGAACCAGATTCTTGGTGACTATTTGCAACATTTTGTCTCCTCCCGTCAAGATGATTGGGTCAACCTTCTGCCCTGGGCTGAATTCTTGTACAATTTCAAAAATTCTGAGTCTTCCTCCAAATCTCCATTTTTTTGTGGTGTATGGCCGTCACCCGCTGCCCCCCCTCCCCATTCCCACTTCATCTGGAGTTCCTGCCGTGGATGAATTAACCCGGGACTTCTCCTCTTTCTGGAAGGAGACTCAAAAGTCGCTCTTACTCTTCTCACATGAAGAGACATGCGGATAAAAAGAGAACTCCTCCTGTCTTTGCCCCTGGTGACAAAGTGTGGCGATACATACGGTTTCGTGTCCCTAGCTACAAGCTGGGTCCTCGTTACCTTAAAATCAAAAACCAAATCAATAATGTCTCCTACAAGCTCCATCTTCCTCCTTCTCTTCGTATTCCCAACTCTTTCCATGTTTCTCTTCTCAAACCTCTCATACTTAACCGCTATTCCCCCAAGGTCACCATTCCTGCTCCTGTCACTGGGTCCTCTGATGTCTTCTCCGTGAAAGAGATTCTCGCCTCCAAGTTTGCCCAAAGTAAAAATTTTTATCTTATTGATTGGGAGAATTGTGGCCCTGAATAGAGGTCTTCGGAACCCGAGGCCAATATTCTTGACAAGGAGCTAATTCATAAATTTCTGGGTTCCAAAAAGAGGGGGAGACCCAAGTGGGGGGGTACTGTAACACCGAACGCTCCAGGTCCCGCTGCTTCCCCGGAGCACTCGCGGCGTCCTCCCTTTAACAGCGATCCGGTCACTGCTCCTGACCGAGAGCGCCGTCCCCCTGTCAGCGGCGGGGATGCAATCCGTGTGACGGGACTTCCCAAGTCACTCACCGTCCTCCCGCTGCTGCTTCCTCCCGGCGCGCGCGGCCTCGCTCCTTAGGGCGCGCGTGCGCAAACTTGCTAATATTTAAAGGGCCAGTGCACCATTAATTGGTGCCTGGCCCAATCAGTCTAAAACCTATAAAAACCCACTTCCCCTTCCTGTCCTTGCCAGATCTTGTTGCCCTAGTGCCCTGAGAAAGCGTTTTGTGTGTATCCCTAGCCTGTGTATACAGACCCTTTGCCATTGCCCATGACTACGAACCTTTGCCGCCTGCCTTGACCTCATGCTACGTCCGAACTTGCCTTCGCCTTGTGTACCACGCCTATCTCAGCTGTCTGTGAGGTCGAGTCGCTTTCAGGGGATAAGATGCCTGATTGCGGGAGTCCCACCCTAGGCTTATACTCGAGTCAATAACTTTTCCTGGAATTTTGAGGTGAAATTAGGGGCCTCGGCTTATACTCGGGTCGGCTTATACTCGAGTATATACGGTATTTACCAAAGCAGCCATGTCAGGTGAGTCAGGAGACTTCTCCTTAAAGGGGTACTCCGGTGCTTAAACATCTTATCACCTATCCAAAGGATAGGGGATAAGATGCCTGATCGCGGGGGACCCCTGGGATCATGTACGCGGCACCCCGTTTGTAATCAGTCCCTGGAGCGTGTCCGCTCCGGGTCTGATTATGGTCGACCGCAGGGCGGGCGGTGTGTGACGTCACGCCTCCACCCCCGTGTGACGTCACGCTCCGCCCCTCAATGCAAGGCTACGGGAGGGGGCGTGATAGCTATCATGCCCCCTCCCGTTGGCTTGTATTGAGGGGCAGAGCGTGATGTCACACAGGGGCGGAGGCGTGACATCGCCGGTAATCAGTCCTGGAGCGAACACGCTCCAGAGACTGATTACAAACGGGGTGCCGCGTGCATGATCCCGGGGGTCCCCCGCGATCAGGCATCTTATCCCCTATCCTTTGGATAGGTGATAAGATGTTTAAGCACCGGAGTACCCCTTTAAGGAGAAGTCTCCTGACTCACCTGACATGGCTGCTTTGGTAAATACCGTATATACTCGAGTATAAGCCGACCCGAGTATAAGCCGAGGCCCCTAATTTCACCCCAAAATCCCAGGAAAAGTTATTGACTCGAGTATAAGGCTAGGGTGGGAAATACATCATCCCCCCCTGTCATCATCCAGACCCCCGTCATTAACATCCTCATCATTATCACCCTGTCATCATCCAGACCCTCATCATCATCACCTGTCATCATCCCCTTGTCATCATCCCACACCCCCCCTTCATCATCCCCTTCTCATCATCCCCACCCCCCTTCATCATCCCCTTGTCATCATCCCCACCCCCCTTCATCATCCCCTTGTCATCATCCCACACCCCCCCCTTCATCATGCTTTTGTCATCATCCCCTTGTCATCATCCCCACCCCCCTTCATCATCCCCTTGTCATCATCCCACACCCCCCCTTCATCATCCTCTTGTCATCATCCGCCCTCAGTGGTCTTCAACCTGCGGACCTCCAGAGGTTTCAAAACTACAACTCCCAGCAAGCCCGGGCAGCCATCGGCTGTCCGGGCTTGCTGGGAGTTGTAGTTTTGAAACCTCTGGAGGTCCGCAGGTTGAAGACCACTACGGCCTTCGACATCATCCAGCCCCCTCTCACCCCCTTTAGTTCTGTACAGTACTCGCCTCCGCTTGGCGCTGGTCCGGTGCTGCAGGACTGTCCGGTGAGGAGGTCATCCGATGGGATAGTGGTTCTGGGCTGCTATCTTCACCGGGGGCGCCTCTTCTCCGCGCTTCGGGCCCAGAATAGAGGCGTTGCCTTGACGACGACGCAGAGGTACCTTGGTAATGAACGTACCTCTGCGTCATCGTCAAGGCAACGTAACTATTCTGGGGCCGGGCCCGAAGCGCTTAGAAGAGGCCTCCCCGGTGAAGATGGCGGCCCGGAACCACTATCCCACTGGACGACCTCCTCACCGGACAGTCTTGCAGCACCAGACCAGCGCCGAGTGGAGGTGAGTACAGAACTAAAGGGGGTGAGAGGGGGCTGGATGATGTCGAAGGCCGCAGTGGTCTTCAACCTGCGGACCTCCAGAGGTTTCAAAACTCAACTCCCAGCAAGCCCGGACAGCCGATGGCTGCCCGGGATTGCTGGGAGTTGTAGTTTTGAAACCTCTGGAGGTCCGCAGGTTGAAGACCACTGCGGGTGGAGAGTTCACTCGAGTATCAGCCGAGGGGGGTGTTTTCAGCACGAAAAATCGTGCTGAAAAACTCGGCTTATACTCGAGTATATACGGTACTTGTATTTCCCAAAATATAACACTTCTGAACCATCCTTTCTAGAACTATTTAGCCTCATTTCCTAAGGTTTTGTAGTTTTTTTTTTTTTTTTTTGTCGATGTGTTATGCACCAGAATTTCTGACAAAAAAATCCAAAAAACCCTACTAACTTCCCTCTTGGCATGTCTCCAAAAAAAAAAAAAACGACATTTCCAGAAGAAACCTTCAAATTTACTAATTCCCACATAAAATGTGGTAGATTTGAGCGCTGGAAAACCCAACAGCTCAGAGTAAGTGTAAAAAGAGCAAAATACAAGATACATTAGTAAATACAAGATACATTAGTAAATACCATGGAAAAATACCTGTTGGAAACAAAAGCCCTCAAAGACAACTACTCTTCACCCTTGAGTTGCGCCGTCCCCTAAATGCTAGTCTATGGGAGGGGGCTTGCATAGACTTGCATTGAGTGGGCGGGACGTGATGTCCCACGGGGGCGGAGTCGTGACATCATGATCTTCCATCCCCATGGTCGGGAGCCAGACCCTCCAGCGCTATTGCGGGGGTCCCCAGCTATTGCAATGTCTAGGGGTGGAGTACCCCTTTAAAGATAAAGTTCCCTGGCAAGGGAGTCAGTGGCCCTCATTTACTAAGTTTTCCGGGTTGTATTTTTTCTTTTTTCCCACTGATAGCTAGGGCATTTCACACATATTTACTAATGTGTCGCATGTGAGTGTCGCACAATGTTGCATATGAGTTATAGTGTCGCAGCAGAATCCCTCTCGGATTCTGACAAGATTCCTGTCAGAATTCATTCCACTCAGAAGCGCTGGAGTGTGAGAAAAGAACTGCTTTATGTTTGCTGGAGATTATGGCTGCAGCAAACAGAAAGCACATTCCCAAACCCCCTCCGTCCTGTCACATTTCCCCCTTGTCACATTCCCCTCTCCCCCCCCTCCTGTCACATTCCCCTCTCCCCCCCCCCCCTCCTGTCACATTCCTCTCCCCCTCCTCCTGTCACATTCCCCCCTTGTCACATTCCCCTTCCCCCCCCCCTCCTGTCACATTCCTCTCCCCCCTCCTCCTGTCACATTCCCCCCTTGTCACATTCCCCTCTCCCCCCCTCCTGTCACATTCCCCCCTTGTCACATTCCCCTCTCCCCCCCCCCCCTCCTGTCAAATTCCTCTCCCCCCTCCTCCTGTCACATTCCCCCCTTGTCACATTCCCCTCTCCCCCGCCTCCTCTCACATTCCTCTCCCCCCTCCTCCTGTCACATTCCCCCCTTGTCACATTCCCCTCGCCCCCCTCCTCCTGTCACATTCCTCTCCCCCTCCTCCTGTCACATTCCTCTCCCCCTCCTCCTGTCACATTCCTCTCCCCTCTCTGTCCTGTCACATTCCCCCCTTGTCACATTCCCCTCTCCCCCCCCTCCTGTCACATTCCTCTCCCCCTCCTCCTGTCACATTCCTCTCCCCTCTCTGTCCTGTCACATTCCCCCCTTGTCACATTCCCCTCTCCCCCCCCTCCTGTCACATTCCTCTCCCCCCTCCTCCTGTCACATTCCCCCCTTGTCACATTCCCCTCGCCCCCCTCCTCCTGTCACATTCCTCTCCCCCCTCCTCCTGTCACATTCCCCCCTTGTCACATTCCCCTCTTCCCCCCCCCCTCCTGTCACATTCCTCTCCCCTCTCCTCCTGTCACATTCCCCCCTTGTCACATTCCCCTCTTCCCCCCCCCCTTCTGTCACATTCCTCTCCCCCCTCCTCCTGTCACATTCCCCCCTTGTCACATTCCCCTCTCCTCTCTCCCCTCCTCCTGTCACATTCCCCTCTTCCCCCCTCTCCCACCCTCCTGTCACATTCTTGTACTGTAGTAATACACTGGGTTTAATTCCCGGGCGGATTTCAAATCTTCCACGGGACCTGGGAAACCTAGTGTATTATTGCAGAACAGGGGCGTACCTAGAGCATTTGGTACCCGGGGCGGACCCTTTGTTTGGCACTTCCCTCCCCCCCCCCGCCCACCACACACACGCACCCCCCTTAATTACACCCCCTCCCTCCCCTCCCCCCAGGGGCGGACTGACAACACTCGGGGCCCCCGGACCAAAAAAAAAAGGCAAGGGCCCCTGCTAGGCTCTGCAGCTCGTCAATCTTCTGCCACGCTCCTATTCCACGTAAATCCCACACACAATAAACTAAAATTTATATATATAAGAAACACTTTAACGTAAGTAACTTCCCATGACCAATAATACTGGTATACAAGGAGTAAATATATACCACCACACAATAACTGGATAATACCGCCATACTGTACTGAATAAAACCACTATATACAGACCAGTATACTATACAGGATCTGTATACAATATAAGTTATTATATACAGGACCATATGGCGGTAGATATCAGCTGTACACAGGATGTATACACCATATAAGTGATTACAGTTACATTTTGGGACTCACAATTACGTCTTTTCTGATCAGCGGCGTCCTCTTTCCTTTTCTTCTCTGTCCGGATAAGACATCTGCAGGAAAAACATGTCAGACTGTGCATATATTCAGTGCCCTCCCCTCCTCTACAATCTTCCCATCTATAGGCCCACAAGATGTAATAATGCCCTCCTTGGTGTCCTGCACAGTAAAAGGGCAGGTAGGTAGCCAGGAAACCCCCTCTTTCCCATAGGTAAATGCAGAGTTACACCCCCCCCCCCTCTTTCCCATAGGTATATGCATAGGTATATGCAGAGTTACACTCCCCCCCTCTTTCCCATAGGTATATGCAGAGCTACTCCCCCCCCCCTCTTTCCCATAGGTATATGCAGAGCTACCCCCCCCCCTCTTTCCCATAGGTATATGCAGAGCTACCCCCCCCCTCTTTCCCATAGGTATATGCAGAGCTACCCCCCCTCTTTCCCATAGGCATATGCAGAGCTACCCCCCCCCCCCTCTTTCCCATAGGTATATGCAGAGTTACACTATATACCTATGGGGAAGGGGGGGTGTAGCTCTGCATATACTTATGGGAAAGAGGGAGGGTAGCTCTGCATATACCTATGGGGAAGAGGGGGGGGGGGTGTAGCTCTACATATACCTATACAGAGCTACACCCCACCCTCTATACATCTATATAATAATAAATCTAAAAAAAGTGGTTCTGTTTCACAGTGATCTCACCAGCAGAATAGTGAGTACAGCTCTGGAGTATAATACAATACTCTGGGTCCTAAGGCAGTGTTTGCCAACCAAGGCGCCTCCAGCTATTGCAATACTACAACTCCCAGCATGCCAAGACAGCCAAAGGCTGTCCGGGCATGCTGGCAGTTGTAGTGTTGCAACAGCTGGAGGCTCCCTGGTTGGGAAACATTGGGTTAGGCCTTAAAGAGGTAGTCCAGTGGTGAAAAACGTATCCCCTATCCTAAGGATAGGGGATAAGTTTGAGATCGCGGGGGGTCCAACCATTGGGGCCCCCTGCGATCTCTCTGTACAGGGGCCAGGCTCTCCGCCCAGATAGCGGGTGTCGACCTCCGCACGAAGCGGCGGCCTACACGCCCCCTCAATACATCTCTATGGTAGAGCCGGAGATTGCCGAAGGCAGCGCTTCGGCTCTGCCATAGAGTTGTATTGAGGGGTCGTGTAGGCCGCTGCTTCGTGCGAAGGTCGACATGCCCCCTTCCCGGTGGCTGCCTCTTTTTAGGCTTTTCAGCAAGCCGAGTCGGGTGGTTCGGGAATTAGTGTCGCGACATGTCGCACATTGTCTGCGCCATGGCGCAGACAATGTGCGAAAACATAAACCCGAAAAATGCTGTCGGTTTGGCGATAGTAAATGAGGGCCAGTGTGTATGTGTAGGGTCCCAGCCCTTTCCTGGTAGGTGCAGAGAAAGGTTGTGACATCAGCAGCAGCATAGCCACTGCTTCCAGAGTAAAGAGGTGGTCTGTAACCTAGACGATGAGCAGTAAACAAGGGGCAGAGAGGAGCAGCAGTAACAAGAAAAAGGTATAACATTTCTAAAAAGGTAGAAAAAGTATAAAATGTCATATATTTACAAAAAAGTATAACTTTACATGGCCTACAAACTAGTTAGATAAGTGTAACAAGGACCATGATGAAGAAAGGCATGCTAGATAATTTGCTGGTACAATGGAGGCAGTATATACCATATTTGGTGGAATGCAATCAAATAAATATAATTTACTGCTAACAATGATTTTTTTGTTTCCGACATTAGGGAAGCGGATTTGTCTCGGAGAAGGTCTGGCCAAGATGGAGCTGTTCATTTTCTTAACAACCATCTTACAGAACTATAGGCTATCTCCTGAGACGCAAGTCACAGAGGAAGACATCCAACCCCTAATGGCTGGGTTTGTAAATATTCCCAAAAATTATCGGTTGTCTTTTATCCCCCGTGTTTAATTTCGGATAAGGTGATATGCAGTGTTATTTCAAATGCTTCTACCAAGCTTCAACTATGTGATCCTCAGGGTAAAATAAATAAAATAAAGGAATTCAAAGAGAGAAAAAAATAATGAAATGAAATGAAAACTCAATAAAGTGGCAAATGTCTCAATGTATCATATGTAATGTAACATGGATAACATGTAATGATGCCTGGTTTAAATTAATCAGAAATTAAACACATTTACATGTAAACCTAAATAAACCTTAATAAATATGTTTGTCCATATCAATTAGAGCAGACATGAAGACCTTTTGTGGGGATTCTCTGAATTCTTGCAAGATCTGATTGTCGTCTCTATTTCCAAATACTAATAAAGTTTTAGTTTTTTGTATAGAGCTGTTATGTTTTATCTTCGCAGAGGAGAGGAATGTTAAAGGGAGCTCAGTTGTCATCTCCACTAAGGGAATAGACTTTGAGTATTGAAGGAAGCTTTTGCGGTAGAGAAGCTAGGGTCCAATTTTTAGCTGAAGAAGTATTGGGGGTAGAAGTGGGTTTAGATGTCAAATAGACTAAGGTCCATCCCCGTGAGATTAGAGGTGAGCTTTAGAGGTGCCAGTTTCCTTCCTTTTCTTCTTGTCATCATCTATGGCGTAGACACATTGAGCTGAGATTATTAGGATGAAAAAGTTAAAGCTAAAAACAGATAAATGGGCACAGTGCTTGCATTCGCACATGTCTTCCCCTTCATTCTTGCGATCATTAGGGGTCTTAGCAACTGGACCCCCACCGATGCAAACTTCTGACAACTTATGATATGTCAGAAGTTTGTCCCGATGATAGCTACACTTCAACCATTACATATTGTGGTACCTCAGTGTATGTTCATGAGAAAGAAAAGCAGTGAATTAACTTCTGCCTCAGCCTGCTGGTGCTGCAAGATGGCGGCCTGAAGTAGTTGCTTTAATAGTTAGTCTGTGATGCTTGACTGAATTTGCAATATAGTAGCAGTCTTAATGTGGAACATTAGTAATTACAGTACAAGTTTTAGAGAAACTGATCCTATCAACCATTGTTGCCTGCATTTGACACAAAATATAGGAATTAGAGATGAGCAAACCAAACCCATAGAACCTGAGCTCAGTACTTTGCCTAAAGTTTGGTTCGGCAAGAACTCCAACTTTGAGTGGTTTGGTTCAGCAGAACCTGTTAAAATACCACCAGCCACATGGCAGAAAATAGAAGAAGGATCACATGACTTCAGGAATTCCATAATGCCTTTCAAATAGCTAGAGGCACATAGCTACAGCAGCCATTTTAGAAATAGCAGTTGTTAGGTGAAGATTAGAGATGGACGAATCGAATTGGACAAATTCGAATTCCATGCAAAATTCAATTCGTAATGATTCCAAAATTTGACGCGATTCGTTATAACAAATCGCTTCATTCACTCCATTTTGTGTGGACCAGGGGGCTAAAATGGTGGCTACATGTGTGAGGACATGGGGCAAGGAATTCTGGGAAGGTGGGCAGGAGGGATCACCCTGAATCACATGGCATAATGCAGCCTATCAGCAGCCAGCCAGCCCTATGATGTCACAGCCCTATATATTCGGCAACCATTAGGCAGTATTTCTGGGATTTGTGTGTTACTGACAATACAGAATCAGATCTTTACAGCGGCAAATCCATTCACCTCAAACCTGCAACACTGCAGGCAGGCAGACAGGCAGAGACAGTTCATAGAGATAGATAGTACACTTATTTCTGGTGCAACCGTATTGGGGCATATCATCCTAAATGGAGTGAAATATACACGCACATAGCACTTCTACGTTTCTTCTGATTAAAGCTACTAGGGGGCAGTTAGTGTAAAAGCACTAAAAGACTTACTAGATTGTTGTGCTTATTTTTGGTGCAACCATACTGGGGCGTATTATCCTAAAAATATGTGAAATATATAAGCACTCAGCAGTTCTACAAGTATGTCAGGCAGAGAAGTGCCAGGCTGTGCACAGAGGAGTGGCAGAGGCCTAAATTTATCAGGCACAGGCAGAGGTCGCAGCAGATTAGGGGCGCATGGCAGCAGGAGTCACAGCGAGAGGCCTGAGCTCCTGCTATCAGCTAGCGGTCGTGACTCGACCAGCAACCCATCTGTTGTCATTGATTGGTTAACTTAAATCCATTTCATCCCAAGGGACTTCTGACACCCCCAGTCAACAGTCGGTGGGTTCCTCAGACTCAAACGTCAGTTGGCAGGGCCTGGGAGCAGTCCCTGCCCTCTCACTGCCTCTGTCCTATGTTGTTCCCTCACACAGAGAAGTATTGTATGTTGTGGGCTCAGCTTCACTATACAGTGAGGGCAATCAACTAGAGGACAGTCAGAAGCTACTGCCCATCCAAGAAGTGGAGGAGACATCCGCCGCTTCCTCCGCTAGGCAGGCAAGTAGTGATGAGGAGAGTGGCGGGGGAGGTGGTGTTGAGGTGGTGTTACGAGGGTTCAGGCTCCTGAAACAGACACTGTTGAGGAACCTGAGGAGGACATCAGTGACATGCAGACACAACTCGATGATGATAAAGCCGATCGCAATTTGGAGCCGGGTGCAGAAGGGGATTCATCATCATCAGGAGAAGAGGATGGCAGGATTCCCGTGAGGCAGCAGCTGAGCCAGCAAGGTGATAGCATGGTTGGGAGTCAGCATAGTGGCAGCAATTGGAAGTCTGGAGTCAAACATGCCCGTGACCACCTGCTTTGTGGCAGCCTACCTGCCCGGGAGGTAGTGGAGCAGGGGTTCCCGGAGTAAACGGCAGTAGCAGTAAGTCAGTGCCAGACTGTTGGGGGGGAAAATCAGCCACTCTTTTTTATCAAGCATCCAGAGGATGTTAACATGGTCACTTGCAAGATGTGTCGTCAAAAGGTGAAGCGTGGCCAGGGTTCCAATGTTGGCACCACGGCCATGCATCAACATATGCAGTGTCACCATCAAGCGGTCTGAGAGAACCATGGCTCCGATGCGGTGGTCCAGCCTGCTGCAGCAGCCGCTGCATCACCCAGTGGCACGTCGCTCCCTGTTTCAGCCAGCGAAGGCTCCAACACCTCAGCCGAAGGGAGCTCTTTTCCATCTTCTGTTCATCCAGATGCTCCTGCTCCTCTGACTTCTCGTCAGTCATTCTGGCAGCAATCCATCATCGAAGCTATGTCCAAGAGACAGCAGTATGCGCCCACTCATCCAACGGCGCAGAAGCTGAATGTGCTCCTGTCCAAGTTGCTGGTACTGCAGTCCCTCGCTTTTCAAGTGGTGGATTCTACACCTTTCCAAGAACTGATGGTTTGTGCCGAGACAAGGTGGAGAGTGCCAAGCCGCCATTACTTTGTGAAGAAGGCAGTACCAGCCCTGCACAAACATGTAGAACAGAAGGTGGGCCAGTCTTTGAGCCAGTCGGTGTGTACCAAAGTGCAAAGCAGTGCCAAAGTGTGGAGCTGTAACTATGATCAGGGACAATACATGTCCTTTGCGGCCCACTGGGTGAATGTGGTTCCTGCACAGCCACACCAGCACCTTGGCAAGATCACGCCGCTTCCGCTTCCATGCTGTCCCGCCATTGGTCCTGTGACAATGTCCAACTCTGCCTCCTCATCCTCCGCTTTGTCCTCAGCCTCCACTGCACGGACAAGTCACAGTGACCCTCCAGCATACCATGTGTGCAAGGCACGGCGGTGTCACGCTGTTCTTCACCTGCTGGTCAAAGTGATTCATCAAGAAATCGAATCATGGCTTTCTTGGTGGAAATGGGTACCATGGTGACTGACAATGGGAAGAACATCTTGTCTGCGCTGCATCAAGGAAGCCATTAACCCTGCATGGCACACATGTTCAATCTGGTTGTCAAGTGGTTCCTAAAGTGTTCCATCCATCTGCAAGACATCCTTACAATGGGAAGGAAACTTTGCATGCACTTCAGTCACTCGTACACCACAACGCACACCCTCCTTGAGCTGCAGCGTTAGAACTGCATCCTCCAACATAGTCTGATATGCAACATTTCCACCCATTGGAATTCCACCCTCCATACGTTGGACCGACTATACGAACAGAAAAAGGTCATCAAGGATTTCTTGTTGATCCAAGCGAATAGGGGTACTCCCCTGTGTAACTTCGATGTCAACCAGTGTCAGCTCCTACGTGACACCTGCCGTTTGCTTAGGCCCTTTTAGGAAGCCACATTATTTGTTAGTTGCCAGGATTACGGGATGAAGGGAGTCCCTCCGAGTCACTTGCACAAATGGAACGATGCATGCTCACTTGCTTGCATAGTGACAGCTGAATTGTCACCATTCGGCATCGGGATGACTTCTGGCTCTCCCCCTTATTGGACCCTCGCTACCGGGACAGAATTGGGGCCTTTTTTACACCTACTGAGAGAGAAGACAAACTGACCTACTACAGAGAGATCCTACGTAGTCAGTTGGCCAATGCCTATGTCACGATTCGGCTGGCTGGAGGTGGATCCTCTGTGCCAGAGAGGGATTGGCGTGGACCGTGTTGGTGGACCAGTTCTAATTTGCTACTGGTATTCACCAGAGCCCGCCGCAAAGCGGGATGGTCTTGCAGCGGCGGTAGCAACCAGGTCGTAACCACCAGCAACGGCTCAACCTCTCTGACTGCTGAAGATTAGCGCGGTACAAGGGAGTAGACAAGAGCAAGGTCGGACGTAGCAGAAGGTCAGGGCAGGCAGCAATGATCGTAGTCAGGGGCAACGGCAGGAGGTCTGGAACACAGGCTAGGAACACACAAGGGAACGCTTTCACTGGCACAATGGCAACAAGATCCGTCGAGGGAGTGCAGGGGAAGTGAGGTATAAGTAGGGAGTGCACAGGTGAACATACTGATTAAGCCTGCTGCGCCAATCAGTGGCGCAGTGGCCCTAAGGAGCGGGGCCGCGCGCGCCGGGGCAAGACAGGGCAAGCCAGGTACGGGAGCCGGGATGCGCATCGCGAGCGGGCGCCTCCCGCATCGCGAATCGCATCCCGGCTGGGAGTGATATTGCAGGGCACCCGGTCAGCAGGTCTGATCGGGGCGCTGCGAATGAGAGGATGCTGCGAGCGCTCCGGGGAGGAGCGGGGACCCGGAGCGCTCGGCGTAACAGTACCCCCCCCCCTTGGGTCTCCCCCTCTTCTTGGGGCCTGAGAACCTGAGGATAAGACTTTTGTCTAGGATGTTGTCCTCAGGTTCCCAGGATCTCTCCTCTGGGCCACAGTTTTCCCAATCCACTAAAAAAAATCTTTTACCTCTGACAGTCTTGGAGGCCAGAATCTCCTTCACGGAGAAGACGTCAGATGAACCGGAAACAGGAGTGGGAGCAACAACTTTGGGAGAGAAGCGGTTAATGATGAGTGGTTTAAGGAGAGAGACATGGAAGGCATTGGGAATACGGAGAGAAGGAGGAAGAAGGAGTTTGTAAGAGACAGGGTTAATCTGACACAAGATTTTGAAAGGACCAAGATAGCGTGGTCCCAGTTTGTAACTGGGGACACGAAAGCGGACATATTTAGCGGAGAGCCATACCTTGTCTCCGGGAGCAAAAATGGGGGGAGTTCTTCTTTTTTTATCAGCAAATCTTTTCATCCGGGATGAAGCCTGTAAAAGAGAATTTTGGGTTTCTTTTCATATGGTGGAAAGATCACGAGTCACTTCATCCACACTTCTCCACTATTGTGGCCCCTATCGTGGCTTTAACCAAGAAAAATGCCAATCCTAAGTCCTGGTCTCCCCAAGCGGAAGACGCATTTAAACATCTCAAGTCTGCCTTTTCTTCTGCTCCCGTGCTCTCCAGACCTGACCCATCTAAACCCTTTCTATTGGAGGTAGATGCCTCCTCTGTGGGAGCTGGAGCTGTCCTTCTACAAATAAATTCTTCCGGGCATACTGTCACGATTCGGCTGCCTGGAGGTGGATCCTCTGTGCCAGAGAAGGATTGGCGTGGACCGTGTTGGTGGACCGGTTCTAAGTTGCTACTGGTATTCACCAGAGCCCGCCGCAAAGCGGGATGGTCTTGCAGCGGCGGTAGCAACCAGGTCGTATCCACCAGCAACGGCTCAACCTCTCTGACTGCTGAAGATAAGCGCGGTACAAGGGAGTAGACAAGAGCAAGGTCGGACGTAGCAGAAGGTCAGGGCAGGCAGCAAGGATCGTAGTCAGGGGCAACGGCAAGAGGTCTGGAACACAGGCTAGGAACACACAAGGAAACGCTTTCACTGGCACAATGGCAACAAGATCCGGCGAGGGAGTGCAGGGGAAGTGAGGTATAAGTAGGGAGTGCACAGGTGAACATACTGATTAAGCCTGCTGCGCCAATCAGTGGCGCAGTGGCCCTTTAAATTGCAGAGACCCGGCGCGCGCGCGCCCTAAGGAGCGGGGCCGCGCGTGTCGGGACAAGACAGACGGGGAACGGGTCAGGTACGGGAGCCGGGATGCGCATCGCGAGCGGGCGCCTCCCGCATCGCGAATCGCATCCCGGCTGGGAGTGATATTGCAGCGCACCCGGTCAGCAGGTCTGACCGGGGCGCTGCGAATGAGAGGATGCTGCGAGCGCTCCGGGGTGGAGCGGGGACCCGGAGCGCTCGGCGTAACAGCCTATCTGCGCCATTGTGCATCCTCTCGCAGGTCTGACTGGGGGGACCCTCTGCCCTCATGTTGCAGTTTTCTAAACTAACTCAGATTATATTCCATAACTGCTCCTAACACCCCTCATGCCCTTAAAAAAAAATTCTGAGCTTTAAGAAGCTGTGTATCATATCTTTGCTTTTGCTCACAGTGTGTGAGCTCCCGGAAAGTGTGTGTTCCCCAGCAGGCGCGACGTCACTGAAGCCTGCAAGAGCTGTGCCTCACCATGTAAATAGCAAAGTATCTTATAACAACGTAAGGAACAATATATTAAAAGTTTAGTCCATTAATTTTATTGATAAACCACTTATATTTTACTTTTGTGGTCCGCAGTTGCTTCTTTGCCATGAACCAGTATAGCGCCAATAGCAAGCCCTTTCTTTCAGGTCTCCTTTGCGCCCATTTTTTCAGTGTTGTCACATGTAAATATAGAATTCAATATTTACAAAAATGAGAGGGGTGGACTCACTTATGTGAGATACTGTAGATACGGGTGATTGCTCCAAGTTACAGTAAATCTATCCCTCAAAAATGCTCTAAATCAATCATGATTTCATGGGCTGCTTCTATGACAACTTTTTTCTCACAGTAAACCAGTAAGGGGGGGGGGGGGGGGGGGGTGTTGTAGATTGGTTGAAGAGTTCCTATTAAGTTAGAGGGAACGTGTCATCAGATAATGGCTTATTGTTTAAATTTGTTATATTATGTTAACCATATTTTTTAACAAATTTTTGGGGATTTTTTTTAAATACTTTTCCATTTTGCTATTTAAATTTTTATAAATATCATGAAATCTTGCAGTTTTCATTCAGCCCACTAGGTCTAGTTTAACTAAGCGAGACTTCCTGTGTTGTACAAATTATTACCCAGTAATTCCATCAAGAAACACAGTGAAAGGTGACACTAGTAGAGAGACAAAACACAGAATCCACCACCATTCACAGTGGAGTTCAGCAAAAAAAAAAAAGGAAAAATAGCCAGCACAATTACCTAATACATGGGTGCACACTAGCAAATACAAGGTGTACAAAGCACTCTTGGTCGAAAAATTTAGTATTTTTAAATTGATAGTGGGTCCTGCATGTCACCCAGAGGCCATATGCCCAGCAGAGGTGCGTGGCATGAGCTTGTAAGGTTCCATCCGAAATGAGGCCACCTCCGCGTGGTGGCTAGGGGGACAGGTTTTGATCAAAAAGTGCGCTAAGAGCCTCCATTTTTTGACCAAGAGTGCTGCTGCAATCTTCTTTTTTGTACACAGTGGAGTTCAGCACCCCCCTCCCTGTAAAATGACCTCTGTAAAGGTCACAGAGAATGTTCAGTGCTGTCCACAATTCATCTGAAAGCAACAGGTCTATTGTTGTCTATGATCCAGAAGTCCTGCAATAAAGCATATCTCTAAACGCTGTTAAAAACAGTTCAGGCAAGATGAACGCCCCCACTAAAATGTAAAAAATAAATAAAATACAATCAGAAAATAGAAACAGATTAGAAACAAAATACATGTTTCAGTATCTAGTCAGGAAAAAAAATCTAGGCAACACATTCCACATCACAGCAGCGTTGTGTAGAATCTCTAAACAGTTCAGTGAATTCCATTCATGGATTGTGGGTTATCTGAGGTGACGCAGAGTTGTCAACAGAGTTAAAGCACAACAGCTCGAAGATTCCTGCAGAACTCCTGAACATAAGAAAGACAAGTCAACCTCCCAGAAGATCCTCGAAGACGTCTGCTCAGATCCGTGAAGTTTAAGGTAAGGACTGGTTTATTTCTATATTCAGAAACTGTCTACCCCTCTGAGGGTCTCCTTCTGTCTGATACATTGTCCTTCCCTGGTTAATACTATGTTACTTGTATTCATTTAGTGGTTTACTCCAGTATGGACTCTTACCCCTACCGTCTCCTTTCACTCTTTACCTTACATCATATGTCTTGTGTGTAGGATATTTTTGCCACATTATTATTAAATGAGCCTTTATGGTCTGCTATGCATTTGTTTTCTATAGTTCACGATGTGCTAAAGGGGTACTCCGGTGGAAAACATGTTTTTTTTTTTATTTATTTTTTTAAATCAACTGTAAAAAAAAAACTAATAATAATAACAATCCTTTCAGTACTTCCATTACTTATCAGCTGCTATATCCTCCACATGAAGTTGTATTTCTTTCTGGAGTTCTTTTCAGTTTGACCACAGTGCTCTCTGCTGACACCTCTGTCCATGTCAGGAACTGTCCAGAGCAGGAGAGGTTTGCTATGGGGATTTTCTCCTACTCTGGACAGGTCCTGACATGGACAGAGGTGTCAGCAGAGAGCACTATGGTCAGACAGTAAAGAAAATAAAAAAGAAAATAATTTCCTCTGTAGTATACAGCAGCTGCTAAGTACTGGAAGGATTCAATAATTTACAAATCTGTTTAACCTTCTGGCACCAGTTGATTTTAAAAGATGTATTTTCCACCGGAGTCCCCCTTTAAGGCTTCTACTTATCGTGATCCTGCGAACACTAAAACCTAACACAGAGACTTCAAGCAAGTTCCGGTTTATTAATATCAGCAGAATCCAAACTGATTTAAAGGGGTACTCCGGTGGAAATAAAATGTTTTCAAATCAACTGGTGCAAGAAAGTTATACAGATTTTGTAAATAAAAAATGTAAACATCTTTACCCTTCCAGTACTTATCAGCTGCTGTAAGCGAAAGTTGTGTAGTTTTTTCCAGTCTGACCACAGTGCTCTCTGCTTACACCTCTGTCCATGTCAGGAACTGTCTAGAGTAGAAGCAAATCCCCAAAGCAAACCTCTCCTACTGTGGACAGTTCCTAAAAAACGGACACAGGTGGCAGCAGAAAGCACTGTGGTCAAACTGGAAAGGACTACACAACTTCCTCTGTAGCATACAGCAGCTGATAAGGACTGGAAGGATTAAGATTTTTAAATAGAAGTTATTTATAAATCTGTATAACTTTGTGGCATCAGTTGATTTAAAAAAATATATATATATTTCTTAGCGAAGTTCCCATTTAAGTCATGTGCATGAAATTGGTTGCTCAGTATGAGGAAACCATGGCATCTTTCTTCCAGGAACAGCACCACACCATTCCATGGGTTATGTCAGGTATAGAAGCTCAGCTCCATTGAAATGATCCTTCTGTACCATTGCACCAGGAAGGAAATATTTTATATAGCTAAGCAGCCATCAGGAGAAGACAATAGATTCTTCATCCCGTATTATCAAGTGTTTGCCAGCAATGTTGTATATGGTATTGTGAGTATAAGCAGGTTTCATTCAGCTTTATCTATTGTCTAGATCAGTGGTCTCCAACCTGCGGACCTCCAGATGTTGCAAAACTACAACTCCCAGCATGCCCAGACAGCACAACTGTCTGAAGAGGGGGCGGTCGGGCAGTTGTGCAGCTCGAAACCCCTATCCGTGACCACAATGGGTACGGAAATAGTGGAGACGGAAAATAGCTAAACAATAAAAAAAGGGGTTATATACGAGCACTACTGCTGATTGGGAGAAGGATTCAGGATGCCACTATAGCACAGGACAGCTTATTGAGATTCAAAGCAATAGGACAACGTGTTTCGGCACTAGCATGTGCCTTCCTCAGGTCCACAAAACAGTTAATGTCTGTTGTCCTGTAGCCTGTGTTGTACTTAACTGGTGTGGCCTCGCCCAATCAGCAGTAGTGCTCGTATATACCCCCCTTTTTTTTGTTTAGCTCTGTAGTATACAGCAGCTGATAAGTACTGGAAGGAATAAGATTTTTAAATAGAAGTAATTTACAAATCTTTTAAATCTGTTTAACTTTTTGCCACTAGTTGATAAAAAAAAGTGTTTTCCACTGGAGTACCCCTTTAAAACCAATATAATACTACTTGAATACATTCCTAGCAGTGTTCTACAGGGCTACAGAGTTCTTAGTCAGTGTTATACACACTGAGGCTTATTTAACCCCTTAACTATGAAGGACGTAAATGTACGTCCTGGTGAGGTGGTACTTAACACACCAGGATGTACATTTACGTCCTATGCATAACCGTGAGCATCGGAGCGATGCTCACGTCATGCGCGGCAGGTCCCGGCTGCTGATAGTAGCCAGGGACCCGCCCGTAATGGTGGACATCCGCGATCGCGCGAATGTCTGCCATTAACCCCTCAGATGCTGTGATCAATACAGATCATGGCATCTGCAGCATCACATTACTTTGAACGGATGATCGGATCGCCCGCAGCGCTGCCGCGGCGATCCAATCATCCAGCATGGTGGCCAGAGGTCCCCTCACCTTGCTCCGGCCGTCTCCCGGGGTCTTCTGCTCTGGTCTGCGATCGTGCAGACCAGAGCAGAAGATGACCGATAATACTGATCAGTGCTATGTCTTATACATAGCACTGAACAGTATTAGCAATCAAATGATTGCTATAAATAGTCCCCTGTGGGGACTTTTAAAGTGTAAAAATAAAAGTAAAAAAGTAAATTAATAAAAGTAAAAAAAATGTGAAAACCCCCCTCCCCCAATAAAAACGTAAATTGTCCTATTTTCCCTATTACACCCCCAAAAACTGTAAAACAAATATTTTATATACATATTTGGTGTCGCCGCGTGCGTAAATATCCCAACTATTAAAATAAAATGTTAATGATACCGTACGGGGAACCGCGTGAACGTAAAAAAAAAAAGGCAAAAATAGATTCATTTTTATAACATTTTATTCCAAAATGTTTTTATAAAAAAGTATTAAAAGTTTTATATAAGCAAATATGGTATCAATAAAAAGTACAGATCACGGCACAAAAAATGAGCCCTCATACCGCCACGTATACGGAAAGATGAAAAAATTATAGGTCTTCAAAATAGGGGTATTTTAGGGGTATTTGCGATTTTTTTAAGCGCAACAGTAATAGAAAAGTATGTTATCATGGGTATCATTTTAATCGTATTGACCCAAAGAATAAAAAACACGAAACCTTCCAAAATTTGCAAAATTGTGGTTTTCTTTTTAATTTCCCCAAACAAATAGTATGTTTTTTAGTTGCGCCATACATTTTATGGTAAAGTGAGTGATGGCATTACAACGGACAACTGGTCGCGCAAAAAACAAGCTCTCCTAGACTGTGGTTGAAAATATAAAAGAGTTATGATTTTTTGAAGGCGAGGAGGAAAAAATGAAAACGTAAAAATAAAATTGTCTGAGTCCTTAAGGCCCAAATGGGCTGCGTCCTTAAGGGGTTAATTGCCGGTTCAGTTTGAACAAATTCTCCGCAAACCAAACTTTTTAACAAAGTTCTGAGTGTCCAGTTAACCTTTCAAAAATTTGCTCAACTCCACTCTTGGGAGTTGGGCGAACTTTTGGAAAGTTTGGTTTGCCGGACTTGCAGAACTTTTTTTTTTTTAAGTTTGGTTCGCAATGATTAAAGGGGTACTCCGCTGCAAGAAATCTTATCCCCTATCCAAAGGATAGGGGATAAGATGTCTGATCGCGGGGGTCCCGATCTCCTGCAGCACTCGGCATTTTAAACAAATGCTGGGTTCCTGCGTCAGTGGTCGTGATGTCACGGCCACGCCCCTCGTGACATTACACCACGCCCCCTCCTTTCATCTCTATGGGAGGGGGCATGTCGGCGTCCCATAGACATTAATGGGGCGTGACTGTGACATCATGATCACAGCCTCCGGCTCTGAGCATTCTGAATAAAAAGTTCAGAACGCTGGAGCACCAGAGTACCCCTTTAAGTTAAAACTGGCAATGAATTAAGCCTTAAACATGTAGATGAGGATTGCGAATTACACCCTTTGTGTCATTGTTACTTTGTGGGCCACAAAGTAGGGGGGGAACTATTACCGTATAGTGCAATATTACTGACTGGGGCTAAATTGATATCTACAACAAAATATATGGCGCCATCTGTTTGGCACCATAGTTTCTGGAGCAGTATCTACAGTATCTGATACTTTTGTTTTCAGCGGTGCTATCTGTGTCAGGTGATTTTTGTGGGGTAACTACAATTATGACAAAATGATATGTGATGTAAAGTATCTGGCGATACTGTGCCACAAATCAGGTCCGAGAAGACACAGGGTGCGCGCCGCTGGGTGGAATCAGATATAGCGGGATAGTAAGGAAACCGATCAAAATGCACTCACCTGTGCGAGTTGCACGAATAGAGGCACAACCTCGATCAAGTTCCTTAGATGGCAGCTGCTGCGGCTCCAGGTGTCCAAGTGCAAAATATAGATTTGGAGGTATCCAGGAAAGGGAGATGTGTCGCGCTGCCGCGCGACACATCTCCCTTTCCTGGATACCTCCGAATCTACAAATCAGGTACAGTAACAGGGGCAGAGGAGTCAGCAGCAGGAAGATGAGAAAGTATTCAATTTGGCGGTTCTTCTTAGTGATTGACAGACATCTGTGTATAAGTGCACATACCGAGAGCTCAGAATGAACAGAGATTTACATGAATTAACTACTAGTTATCTTGGAACCGATCCTTGAAAACTACATTCCAATCTGCTCTGCTCCAAATGTTCAGGTTCCCTTTAAAAATCAAAAAAAAGGAACAAATAGACAACATATTTACCTTACTGATATGTTCTAGGGATGAGCGAACTTACAGTAAATTCGATTCCTCACGAACTTCTCGGCTCGGCAGTTGATGACTTTTCCTGCATAAATTAGTTCAGCTTTCAGGTGCTCCGGTGGGCTGGAAAAGGTGGATACAGTCCTAGGAGAATCTTTCCTAGGACTGTATCCACCTTTTCCAGCCCACAGGAGCACCTGAAAGCTGAACTCATTTATGCAGGATAAGTCATCAACTGCCGAGCCGAGAAGTTGGTGACCAATCGAATATACTGTAAGTTCGCTCATCTCTAATATGTTCTTCACCTTTTGTCCATTTGTGCATGTCCACGTGATGGTCAAAGTGATTGTCACGATTCGGCTTCCAGGTAGTGGATCCTCTGTGTCAGCGAGGGATTGGCGTGGACCGTGCTAGTGGACCGGTTCTAAGAGGCTACTGGTGTTCACCAGAGCCCGCCGCAAAGCGGGATGGTCTTGCTGCGGCAGTAGCAACCAGGTCGTATCCACTAGCAACGGCTCTACCTCGCTGACTGCTGAGAAGGCGTGGGACAGAAGGACTAGGCAGAGGCAAGGTCAGACGTAGCAGAAGGTCGGGGGCAGGTGGCAAGGTTCGTAGTCAAGATGGATAGCAAGGGTTCAGGTAACACAGGCTTTGGACACACTAAACGCTTTCACTGGCACAAGGCAACAAGATCCGGCAGGGGAGTGCAGGGGCAGTGATCAGATATAGTCTGGGAGCAGGTGGGAGCCAATTAAGCTAATTGGGCCAGGCACCAATCATTGGTGCACTGGCCCTTTAAGTCTCAGAGAGCTGGCGCGCGCGCGCCCTAGAGAGCGGAGCCGCGCGCGCCAGCACATGACAGCAGGGGACCGGGACGGGTAAGTGACCTGGGATGCAATTCGCGAGCGGGCGCGTCCCGCTGTGCGAATCGCATCCCTGACGGCCATGACAGTGCAGCGCTCCCGGTCAGCGGGACCGACCGGGGCGCTGCGGGGAGAGAGACGCCGTGAGCGCTCCGGGGAGGAGCGGGGACCCGGAGCGCTAGGCGTAACAGTACCCCCCCCTTAGGTCTCCCCTTTTCTTTGTCCGGTAACTGCCTCCCCTGGGAGGAGGACACCGGGAAAGAATGGAGGGTTTCCTCAACGGCAGGCAGCACAGCAGGAGTGGGAATTGGGAGGGAGGGCAGAGGGCGAAGCCTGGCACGGGGCAGTGTGACACCAGGACGGGGGCCATGAGGAGGCACTGAGGCTTGCCTGACGGGACTGGGAGGGGGGGAGAGGCACTTCCTATGGCAGGCAGAGTCCCAGTTCTTGATCTCCCCGGTGGTCCAATCAAGGGTGGGAGAATGAAGCCGGAGCCATGGCAGACCGAGGAGGACCTCAGAGGTACAGTTGGGAAGGACGAATAACTCAATCCTTTCGTGGTGGGGTCCAATAGACATCAGGAGGGGTTCTGTGCGGTAACGCACGGTGCAATCCAATCTGACTCCGTTGACCGCGGAAATGTAGAGCGGCTTGACGAGACGGGTCACCGGGATGCTGAATTTATTCACAAACGACTCCAAAATAAAATTCCCAGAGGCACCAGAGTCCAAGCAGGCCACGGCTGAGAGGGAGGAGTTGGCTGAAGGAGAAATCCGCACGGGCACCGTGAGACGTGGAGAAGCAGACTTAGAACCAAGAGACGCCACACCCACGTGAGCTGGGTGCGTGCGTGCGTTTCCCAGACGTGGAGGACGGATAGGGCAATCCACCAAGAAATGCTCGGTACTGGCACAGTAAAGACAGAGATTTTCTTCCCTACGGCGATTCCTCTCTTCCTGGGTCAGGCGAGACCGATCCACTTGCATGGCCTCCTCGGCGGGAGGCCCAGGCGTAGATTGCAACGGATACTGTGGGAGAGGTGCCAGAGATCTAAGTCTTTTTCCTGGCGGAGCTCTTGGTGTCGCTCAGAAAAACGCATGTCAATGCGGGTAGCCAAATGGATGAGTTCTTGCAGGTTGGCAGGAATCTCTCGTGCGGCCAGCACATCCTTGATGCGACTGGATAGGCCTTTTTTAAAGGTCGCGCAGAGAGCCTCGTTATTCCATGATAACTCGGAAGCAAGAGTACGAAATTGGATGGCGTACTCGCCCACTGAAGAATTACCCTGGACCAGGTTCAACAGGGCAGTCTCGGCAGAAGAAGCTCGGGCTGGCTCCTCGAAGACACTCCGGACTTCAGCGAAGAAGGACTGGACTGTGGCTGTGGCAGGATCATTGCGGTCCCAGAGCGGTGTGGCCCAAGACAAGGCCTTTCCTGAAAGAAGGCTTACTACGAATGCCACCTTAGACCGTTCTGTAGGAAACAAGTCCGACAACATCTCCATATGCAGGGAACACTGAGACAAAAATCCACGGCAGACTTTAGAGTCCCCATCAAATTTGTCCGGCAGGGACAAGCGGAGGCTAGGAGCGGCCACTCGCTGCAGAGGAGGTGCAGGAGCTGGCGGAGGAGATGGTTGCTGCTGTAGCAGAGGCAGAAGTTGCTGTAACGTGGCGGTCAACTGCGACAGCTGCTGTCCTTGTTGGGCAATTTGCTGCGATTGCTGAGCGACCACCGTGGTAAGGTCAGCGAGACTTGGCAGCGGCACCTCAGCGGGATCCATGGCCGGATCTACTGTCACGATTCGGCTTCCAGGTAGTGGATCCGCTGTGTCAGCGAGGGATTGGCGTGGACCGTGCTAGTGGACCGGTTCTAAGAGGCTACTGGTGTTCACCAGAGCCCGTCGCAAAGCGGGATGGTCTTGCTGCGGCAGTAGCAACCAGGTCGTATCCACTAGCAACGGCTCTACCTCGCTGACTGCTGAGAAGGCGTGGGACAGAAGGACTAGGCAGAGGCAAGGTCAGACGTAGCAGAAGGTCGGGGGCAGGCGGCAAGGTTCGTAGTCAAGATGGATAGCAAGGATTCAGGTAACACAGGCTTTGGACACACTAAACGCTTTCACTGGCACAAGGCAACAAGATCCGGCAGGGGAGTGCAGGGGCAGTGATCAGATATAGTCTGGGAGCAGGTGGGAGCCAATTAAGCTAATTGGGCCAGGCACCAATCATTGGTGCACTGGCCCTTTAAGTCTCAGAGAGCTGGCGCGCGCGCGCCCTAGAGGGCGGAGCCGCGCGCGCCAGCACATGACAGCAGGGGACCGGGACGGGTAAGTGACCTGGGATGCGATTCGCGAGCGGGCGCGTCCCGCTGTGCGAATCGCATCCCCGACGGCCATGACAGTGCAGCGCTCCCGGTCAGCGGGACCGACCGGGGCGCTGCGGGGAGAGAGACGCCGTGAGCGCTCCGGGGAGGAGCGGGGACCCGGAGCGCTAGGCGTAACAGTGATATCAGATGATGGGGCAGGGTGGGTCTGGTGGGAGACTGGCCCAGAATCAATACGGTAAGGGGAACTTAAAGGGTACCTCTCATCAAATAAACTTTTGATATATTTTAGATTAATGAATGTTGAATAACTTTCCAATAGCATGTTAATGAAAAATATGCTTCTTTCTATTGTATTTTTCCCGATCAGTCCTGTCAGCAAGCATTTCTGACTCATGCTGGAGTCTTAAACACTCAGAGCTGCCAGCCTGCTTTGTTCACAGCCTGTTTGGCTGTGAACAAAGCAGGATGGCAGCTCTGAGTGTTCTCCTTTGTGAACAAAGCAGACTGGCAGCTCGTAGTGTTTAGGACTCCAGCATGAGTCTGAAATGCTTGCTGCCAGGACTGGTAGGGAGACCCCTAGTGGTCATTTCTTCAAAGTGGAAAATTAAATAGAAAGAAGCATATTTTTTAATAACATGCAATTGTAAAGTTATTCTCCATACATTAATCTATAATATATCAAAAGTTTTTTTGATGAGAGGTACCCTTTAAAAATTTTGTTTTTTAACTTTGGGTCAAACCAATAGATTTGTTGAAATCAGTTGTGCTATAAAAATGTCGGTAACTTTTATTGCACAGGATACGGAAAGCTACTGGGGCACTTTTAGCCAAGGGCCAATCCCGGTACATAAATACCACAAGTCACTTTTTTTACAGTTATTATTTATGACTATTTTACTCAAATAGAACCATAAAAAATTCTCATTGCTATGTCAATTAAGTGAAAAAATGCTTTAAATGGTTCTTATGACACTCTGCTATTTTCCTTTTGAGTAGAATGAACTATAGAAAGGATAATGATGTATTTTATCAGCAGTTCCTCTGCAAACATTATATTAGAACAAGGTCAGAACACAAGAAAACATGGAGATCGCATGGCTGGGAACCTTGGTTCTTCTTTTTACCATCTTCTGTTTGTTCATCTACCCAATATGGAGCTCAACTCATAGTAATCTACCCCCGGGGCCTCGCCCTATACCCATCTTTGGAAATGTCTTGCAGATTAAGAGAGGAGAAATGATCAAGTCTTTAATGGAGGTCAGTTTTTTTTTTTTAAATGTTTTTCTTTACATTCAATAACTACTAGAATAATAAAGTAAATGTTTATGGGATGAGCTCTTGCTTCTCTCATCAGGCTAACCTTTACTGCAACCCAGGAACTGATCAAGATAGCTTTATTTGTACCATACCAAATAGTATACAGTGATCCCTCAACTTACAATGGCCTCAACATACAAAAGTTTCAACATACAATGGTCTTTTCTGGACCATTGTAAGTTGAAACCAGACTCAACATGCAATGTTACAGACAGTCCAGATCTGTGAAATGTGTCAATGTCTGGAAGAACATTCACTGGTAAAACCACTGTATTATTGAAGTGTATGCACTGACTGATGTCTGGTAGCGCCCCCTACAGTACAGGGAGGTATTACATGTTCTGTACTCTTTACCTGTATTACTGAAGTGTATGCACTAACTGGTGTCTGCTAGCGCCCCCTACAGTACAGGGAGGTATTACATGTTCTGTACTCTTTACCTGTATTACTGAAGTGTATGCACTGCCGGATGTCTGGTAGCGCCCCCTACAGTACAGGGAGGTATTACATGTTCTGTACTCTTTACCTGTATTACTGAAGTGTATGCACTGACTGATGTCTGGTAGCGCCTCCTACATACAGTACAGGGAGGTATTACATGTTCTGTACTCTTTAACTGTATTACTGAAGTGTATGCACTGCCTGATGTCTGGTAGCGCCCCCTACAGTACAGGGAGGTATTTCATGTTCTGTACTCTTTACCTGTATTACTGAAGTGTATGCACTGACTGGTGTCTGCTAGCGCCCCCTACAGTACAGGGAGGTATTACATGTTCTGTACTCTTTACCTGTATTACTGAAGTGTATGCACTGCCGGATGTCTGGTAGCGCCCCCTACAGTACAGGGAGGTATTACATGTTCTGTACTCTTTACCTGTATTACTGAAGTGTATGCACTGACTGATGTCTGGTCGCGCCCCCTACAGTACAGGGAGGTATTACATGTTCTGTACACTTTACATGTACCAGGATTACCTGCTCCTTTGGACACCAGGTGAGGGTGACTCCATGTAACTTTTTTTGGACACTGTGTGTAGAGAAAATTTCCGCCCGGAGATTCTGAGTTCCGCCTGCGCCGACTAAATAAGTCAGCGCTAGGACCGCGCAGGCACTGCAGTCTCCCATAGACTGCAATGTGTTCCGCGAGGAATTCCGCCTGAAGAAAGAGCGGATTTACTAAGCGAATTTTCCGCTTCACAAATTCCGAAGTGTGAATTTGTGAACGGAAAACCATTCACTACACTATACATTTTAGCAAGCGAAATTTCTGATGGAAATTTTACGACTGAATTTCTGTCGGAAATTCCATAGTCTGAACCTAGCCTAAGTGTGGCCCTGGGCAAAATTAAATATGGGGCCCCGAATTGCATGACCAAAGATTTTCCTGGTTTCCGGTTTCCTCTGTTTTGTGATGCAGCATACACAGCACTAGGTTCCTGATCACGCACCATGTGAATATGGCCTGAGATCCCAATGAGGGGAAAAGCATCTAAGGCCATAACACAAACGCATCAGGGTCCAAATCTAAGACCTATAGTAAATATTTTATTTGTTTAACCCCTTCCCGCAGAATGTCATATATAAACGCCGGGTTGTGCAGTGCGTTCGCGCATCCCGACGTTTATAAATGACATTCAGTTAACCCGGCGATGCAGCATCGCACGGGTTAACTGGCAGAAGTCCCGCTGTTTCCAGCAGGGGACAACTTCTGCTTCACCCCCAGGACCATCCATTGATGGTCCTGGTCAGCGATCACTGTGATTGGTCCCTGTGGACCAATCACAGTGATCTAGGGTGAAAGTTCAGATCCCCCGCACTGCCCGCCCCTGGAAGTTGGGCAGAACGGGGGACGATGGCTGCGGGGGCTCGCGGCATAGGTGGGGGAACACGGGGGGGACCGGCAGCCTTACCCGAACCAGCGGCGGGACCGAGGAGCAGCGCGGGACCGGCCACGTGGACGAGCAGCGACGGGACCGGCAGGTGAGTATATGGTCCTCAGAGGTAGCAGTGAAGATCTTCACTGCTGCTTCTAGGAGTCTGAAAACTACAACTCCCAGCATGCCTACACAGCCTTTGGCTGTCTGGGCATGCTGGGAGTTGTAGTTTTGCAACATCTGGAGGGCCCCAGTTTGGAGACCATTGTATAATGGTCTCCAATCTGTGCTCTTCCAGCTGTTGCAAAACTACAACTCCCAGCATGCACTGACTGTCCAGGCATGCTGGGAGTTTTAGTTCGGCAACATCTGGCCCTTCAGATGTTGTCGAACTACAACTCCCAGCATGCCCTTCAGCTGTCTGGGCATGCTGGGAGTTGTAGTTTTGCAACAACTGGAGACACACTGGTTGGGAAACATTGTCTGTTTCTAACTCAGTGTTTCCTAACCTGTGTGCCTCCAGCTGTTGCAAAACTATAACTCCCAGCATGCACTAACAGACCATGCATGCTGGGAGTTGTGGTTTTGCAACAGCTGGTGCACCCTCCCCCCCCCCCCCCCCCTGTGAATGTACAGGGTACATTCACATGGGCGAGACTTTTACAGTGGGTTTCTCGCTGCAAGTTTGTTTGAGATGCAGCAAATCTTGCGCAGGGGAACTCGCTGTAAAAAGTTAAAAACACTACATATACACATACCCCTACACAGCCCCCCTCCCCCAATAAGAATGTCCGGTACACCACTGTTTCCAAAGCAGAGCCTCCAGCTGTTGAAAAACAACAACTCCCAGTATTGCCGGACAGCCGTTGACTGTCCACGCATGCTGGGAGTTTTGCAACAGCTGGAGGCACCCTGTTTTGGAATCACTGGCGTAGAATACCCCTATGTCCACCCCTATGCAAATCCCTAATTTAGGCCTCAAATGCACATGGCGCTCTCACTTTGGAGCCCTGTCGTATTTCAAGGCAACAGTTTAGGGTCAGATATGGGGTATCACCGAACTTGGGAGAAATTGCGTTACAAAGTTTGGGGGGTATTTTCTTCTTTAACCCTTCATGAAAAGGAAATGTTGGGGTCTACACCAGAATGTTAGTGTAAAAAATTTTAATTTTTTACACTAACATGCTGATGTTGCCCTATACTTTACATTTTCACAAGAGGTAAAAGGGAAAAAAGCCCCCCAAAAGTTATAACGCAATTTCTCCCGACTACGGAGATACCCCATATGTGGGCGCAAAGTGCTCTGGGGGCGCACAGCAAGGCCCAGAAGGGAGAGTGCACCATGTACATTTGAGGTGATTTGCACAGGGGTGGCTGATTGTTACAGCGGTTTTGACAAACGCAAAAAAAACAAAACCCCACATGTGACCCCATTTCGGAAACGACACCCCTCACGGAATGTAATGAGGGGTGCAGTGAGAATTTACACCCCACTGGTGTCTGACAGATCTTTGGAACAGTGGGCTGTGCAAATTAAAAATTTTGTACATCCCACTGTTTCAAAGATCTGACAGACACCAGTGGGGGGCAAATGCTCACTGTACCCCTTGTTACGTTCCTCAAGGGGTCTAGTTTCCAAAATGGTATGCCATGTGTTTTTTTTTTTGCTGTCCTGGCACCATGGGGGCTTCCTAAATGCAACATGCTCCCCGAGCAAAATTTGCTCTCAAAAAGCCAAATATGACTCCTTCTCTTCTGAGCATTGTAGTTCGCCCATAGTGCACTTCAGGTCAACTTATGGGGTACCTCCATACTCAGAAGAGATGGGGTTACACATTTTGGGGGGTATTTTCTGCTATTAACCCTTGCAAAAATGTGAAATTTGGGGGGAAACACACATTTTAGTGGAAAATTATTACTTTTTTTTACATATGCAAAAGTCGTGAAACACCTGTGGGGTATTAAGGCTCACTTTATTCCTTATTACGTTCCTCAAGGGGTCTAGTTTCCAAAATGGTATGCCATGTGTTTTTTTTGCTGTTCTGGCACCATAGGGGCTTCCTAAATGCGACATGCCCCCCGAGCAAAATTTGCTCTCAAAAAGCCAAATATGACTCCTTCTCTTCTGAGCATTGTAGTTCGCCTGTAGTGTACTTCAGGTCAACTTATGGGGTACCTCCATACTCAGAAGAGAAGGGGTTACAAATATTGGGGGTATTTCCTGCTATTAACCCTTGGAAAAATTTGAAATTTGGGGGGAAACACACATTTTAGTGAAAAAAATATATATTTTTTTTACATATGCAAAAGTCGTGAAACACCTGTTGGGTAATAAGGCTCACTTTATACCTTATTACATTCCTCAAGGGGTCTAGTTTCCAAAATGGTATGCCATGTGAGGGTTTTTTGGTGTTCTGGCACCATAGGGGCTTCCTAAATGCAACATGCCCCCCAAAAACCATTTCAGGAAAACGTACTCTCCAAAATCCCCTTGTCGCTCTTTCCCTTCTGAGACCTCTACTGTGCCCGCCGAACACTTGAGGTATGTGCCCGCCGACATATGAGGTATGTGCTTACTTGAGAGAAATTGGGCTACAAATATAAGTATACATTTTCTCCCTTTACCCCTTGTAAAAATTCAAAAATTGGGTCTACAAGAACATGCAAGTGTAAAAAATGAAGATTGTGAATTTTCTCCTTCACTTTGCTTCTATTCCTGTGAAACACCTAAAGGGTTAAAATGATGACTGAATGTCATTTTGAATACTTTGGGGGGTGCAGTTTTTATAATGGGGTCTTTTGTGGGGTATTTCTAATATGAAGACCCTTCAAATCCACTTCAAACCTGAACTGGTCCCTGAAAAATAGTGAGTTTGAAAATTTTGTGAAAAATTGGAAAATTGCTGCTGAACTTTGAAGCCCTCTGGTGTCTTCCAAAAGTAAAAACTTGTCACTTTTATGATGCAAACATAAAGTAGACATATTGTATATGTGAATAAAAATTTTTTTTATTTGTAATATACATTTTCCTTACAACCAGAGAGCTTCAAAGTTAGAAAAATGCAAAATTTTCACATTTTTCATCAAATTTTAGGATTTTTCACAAGGAAAGGATGCAAGTTACCACAAAAATTTACCACCATGTTAAAGTAGAATATGTCACGAAAAAAACAATCTCGGAATCAGAATGATAACTAAAAGCATTCCAGAGTTATTAATGTTTAAAGTGACAGTGGTCAGATGTGCAAAAAACGCTCTGGTCCTTAAAGCCAAAATGGGCTTGGTCCTGAAGGGGTTAAGAGAACGTTCAAATGTTTGTAACTAGCAGTAGGTTTCCACTGCGAGTTACGCTAGCATGCATTTGTTTGGGCACATGGACCGTCCGTAATAGTGGCAGGTTTGCAGACCCGTTAAAATGAGTGGTAGCGTAACCCGCACAGGTTTTTCTGCAGTGGGAAACCAGCTGCTAGTTACGACTGTGTGAACGTACCCTGAAGGAGAACTTCAGTAAATAAAATTTCATCCACTATGTCCGGCCTGCCAGAATAAAAATAATAAACTTTAACCTTTCACCGCTCCCCTATTCCCATCCTCTGAACCTGGTCTTCTTGTGGCTTTTGGTGCCCGATTAAAATAATATATAATGTTAACCCCTTAAGAACTCTGCGTTTTTCCGTTTTTGCATTTTAATTTTTTCCTCATCACCTTCTAAAAATCATAACGCTTTAAATTTTGCACCTAAAAATTCATAAGATGGCTTATTTTTTGCGCCACAAATTCTACTTTGCAGTGACATCAGTTATTTTACCAAAAAATCCACGGCGAAACGAAAAAAAAATCATTGTGCGACAAAATTGAAGAAAAAATTTCATTTTGTAACTTTTGGGGGCTTCCGTTTCTACGCAGTGCATTTTTTGGTCAAAATGACACCTTATCTTTATTCTGTATACGGTTAAAATGATCCCCTACTTATATAGGTTTGATTTTGTCGCACTTCTGAAAAAAATCATAAATACATGCAGGAAAATTTATACGTTTAAAATTGTCATCTTCTGAACCCTGTAACTTTTTCAGTTTCCGCGTAAGGGCCGGTATGATTACTCATTTTTTGCGACGTTTTCTGAAGTTTTTATCGGTACCATTTTTGTGTTGATCGGACTTTTTGATCGCTTTTTATTCATTTTTTTATAATATAAAAAGTGACCAAAAATACGCTATTTGGGACTTTGGAATTTTTTTGCGCGTACGCCATTGACCGTGCGGTTTAATTAATGATATAATTTTATAGTTCGGACATTTACGCACGCGGCAATACCACAAATATTAATTTTTATTTTTATTTACACAGTTTTTTTTATGGGAAAAGGGGGGTGATTCAAACTTTTATTAGGGAAGGGGTCAAATGACCTTTGTTAACTTTTTTTTTCACTTTTTTTTTTTGCAGTGTTATAGGTCCCATAGGGACCTATAACACTGCACACACTGATCTCTTATGCTCCCATAGGGACCTATAACACTGCACACACTGATCTCCTATGCTGATCTCTACAAAGCCATAGCTTTGCACGGATCAGTCAGATAGGGGCTTGATTGCTCAATCCTGTAGCTCAGGCTTGGAGAAATCAATCGACGATCCGACGCCAGGGAGACAGGTAAGGAGACCTCCGCCTGCGTCCCAGCTGATCGGAACATCGCGATTTTATTACCATGTTCAGATCAGCCCGACTGAGCTGCCGGGAAGAGTTTACTTTCGTTTTCAGACGCGGCGGTCAACTTTGATCGCCGCGTCTGAAGGGTTAACAGCGCGTGGCACAACGATCGATGCGCGCCCTGTTAGCCCAGGGTCCCGGCTATCGTTAGCAGCCGGGACCGACCCGGTGTGATGCGGGGTCACTGCGTGACCCCGTTTTTCACACCGAGACCGGGCTCAGGGCGTACAGGTACGCCCTGAGTCCTTAAGAGGTTAATGATCCCGTACAGTGAACGGTGTAAACGTAAAAAGAAACAAACAACCTCAAATTTCTGCTTTTTGGTCACGTCATTTATTTCAGTAAATAAAACTACTTCTGAAACCAATAAAAACTACAGATAACAGGGGTCAGAATAGGGCAATTTTACATAATGATTTTTTTTTTTTTTTAAGTATGAGTTTTTTTTTTTAAAAACCAGTACAATAATAGTAAAGCATGCAACCATTGGTGTCATTTTAATCATTTTGACCTACAGAATAAAGAAAATATGGACTTTTTAATGCAAAGTGTACTGCTAAAAAATTATACCCCCAAAAAACTGCAAAATTGTGGTATTCTTTTTAATTTCCCCACAAAATAATAATTTTTTTGGGTTCGATGTACATTTTATGGTAAAATGAGTGATGTCATTACAAAGTACAATTGGTCGCGCAAAAAAAACAAGCCTCATATGGGTCTGTGGATGGAAATATAAGAGTTATGACTCTCAGAAGATGAGGAGGAAAATGCAAAAATAAAACCCGGCTGTGTCCTGAGGGGTTGAAATATTAAATCACACTCCCCATTTCTAAGGTGTGACTATACACTGCTCCCCATGGCCCCCCCACCCCCATCCTTTCCCCTGTCACCTTCTACTCTCCTATGTTTGTTAAACCGATAGACAGTATACACAGACAAACTATGTATCTTCCAAGACCTGGGATGACTCCTATTGGCTTAGAGTCCTGATGACGTCACCAAAGGTCCTAGAAGATCCAAATTAAGTGTGTGTGCTGTCTCTGGGCTCTGTGCAGCCCGGACAGCTTTTGGGCTTTATTTTTTATTCAGGGCTGGACTGGGAATAAAAAACAGTCCTGGAAATAATTGCAAACCAGCCCTACAGCCACTGGCATCGGGGCACAGACAGTCCTCACACTTCTTTCCTCCTCAGCGGGGCCCGTGTTAGCTGACAGGATGATAGCACTGGGTAACTTGTAAAGAGCAGAGGGAGAAGAGTTGTCATCCCCCTCTTGCTCTACAGGCTCTCCTCAGCACTCCACTCTTCTTCGTGTCTCCCCACAGACTGCACAGGCTGGTTTAGACCTGCAGTGTATGAGACAGGGGGAACACGCTGGTGACCTCTGAGATCCAACACAGAGGGCGCAATGAAGAGATTACATCCTGCTGCCTGTGTCGGACCTGTGATGTCATCAACGCGCTCCTGCAGGTCTAAACCAGCCTCAGGCCGTAGGGCATAGGGATGTAAGTGCGGCCATGGGTCCCATAGCTGCTGCCAGTCAGGGTTGTAATCGGTCCTCGCAGTGCCTGAAAAATGACAAGTCCTTCCCTGGCTGTATTTTGCCGAGATTTGCAAAAAATCGCGGTAAAAATGCAGAGACTTTACTGTGATTTTCTGCAAATCGCGGCAAAATACAGTATTGTGAGTATGGAAGTAAATATGTTCAGAGGGCCCTCTTTTGGATGGAGGCCCTGGGCAACTGCCCAGGTTGCCCTGCCCTAACGCCGGCCCTGTCTGTGGACAGGGGGTAAGTTTTATTTTCCCAGAGAACCCCTTAACCCACAGCCATTTCAATTCAGATTTATTTATTTATTTAGTTTGGAAAGAAATACGGCTCCGTCTACACTCTTTATTTTGGTTCTAAGCCGGTGGTCATGCTATATGGTTACGAAGCCGTGAAGGAGGCCCTTGTTGACCATGCAGAAGAATTTGGAAACCGTGGAAATCTCCCAACCGTCGATGAATTCATTGGTGGAGTTGGTAGGTTTAATGTAGCCTAGAGTAGATATTTTAAAGCTTTAAAGGGGTACTCCGCCCCAGGACATCTTATCCCCTATCCAAAGGATAGGGGATAAGATGCCAGATCGCTGGGGTCCCGCCACTGGGGACCCCCGGGATCTCAGCTGCAGCACCCTGCTTTCATTACTGCACAGAGCAAACTCGCTCTGTGCGTAATGACAGGCGATACAGGGGCCAGAGCATCGTGACGTCACAGCTCCGCCCCTCGTGACATCACAGCCCGCCCCTTAATGTAAGTCTATGGGAGGGGGCCGACACGCCCCCTCCTATAGACCTGTATTGAGGGGCGGGCCGTGATGTCACGAGGGGCATAGCCCTGATGTCACGATCCTCCGGCCCCTGTATTGCCCGTCATTACCCCCGTCAGAGTTTGCTCTGTGCAGTAATGACAGCGGGGTGCTGCAGCCAAGATCCTGGGGGTCCCCAGCGGCGGGACCCCTGCGATCTGACATCTTATCCCCTATCCTTTGGATAGGGGATAAGATGTCTAGGGGCAGAGTATCCCTTTAAAGTCTTATGTCATGCATCCATATACATTAAAGAAGGAGTCCAGGATATATATATATTTTTTTGTCACTTAGAGTATATAGTGCAGCATAGACTATTGGGAAAAACATGGTAAAAACAGAAAAACATCAGGAAGAAATGCAATGTGTGAACACTTCAGGAGAGGTCTATTACTACTTTATATCCTATTCCCATAGAGATAGCAGATGAAGCTGGGAGGGAAGAGGAGGGATCTGAGGGTTACTGGGAGAGATCTAGTAAGTGATAATATAATTCTGTACTTCACAGGAAGTTGGAACCTAAGACTGACATCCTGCCCTGACACATTAGACACAGGGAAGTTGGAAGATCAGACTAGTGATCACATGACCTAGTTACTGTAATGAAACATACAGATGTAGCTGTGCTTATAGGACCAGTGATAGTAAGTGTGTATGATGTGGGCAAAAAAACACAAACAGAAAACAATGCTTATTTAAAGGGGTACTCCAGTGGAAAACAAATGCTTTCAAAGGAACTTATTATTATTACTTCTATTTAAACATTGTAAGCCTTTCAGTACTTATCAGCTGCTGTATGCTCCAGAGAAAGTTGTGTAGTTCTTTCCAGTCTGACCACAGTGCTCTCTGCTGCCTCTTCTGTCTGTGTCAGACTTAAGTTTTTACTCTAGTAAGTAATTCAGAAAGTAATTTACAAATCTGTATCATTTTCTGGGACCAGTTGATTTGAAAACATTTTTTCCCACCGGAGTACCCCTTTAAGTAAGTGAAAGGTAGGTGGAAGGTAAAAGATCAGCACAGTTTCACCCACATGTTCAAATGTCTAACTGAATGTATAATAACCTATTGTTACAGGTGTTGGCTTTAGCAATGGGGAGACATGGAAACAACTTAGAAGATTTTCTTTTATAACCTTAAAAAACTTTGGAATGGGGAAAAGAAGCCTTGAAGAAAGGATCCAAGAAGAGGCAGTGTGTCTGGTAGCAGAACTCAAATGCCTTAAAGGTATATCATGGGACTTAGTGGGGAAAACCCAGATATCCAACATGCTTGTAAAATGGAAACATTAGCTTTGAATTGTTCTAAAGGGGAAGGGGGATGTCTTCTGTTCAGTATCCTCATCTTTTGACCAGTAAGGAGAGCAAATATGAGTGTCTGAAGGACCTGTGCTACTCTGCATTATACAGGCAACCCATTGATTTTTGAGGACATCGAGTAAAGCTTAAAGGGGAACTCCACCCCTAGACATCTTATCCCTTATTGTCAATAGGCATTTCTGATAAAGAGGTAGGCCCACATTTATCATAGTCTTTAGACTGTTTTTTTGGGTTTATTTGCGCCTTTTTTTTTAGCCTTTTGGTTTACACATTTCTGCTGATTTTGAGTTGCAATCCACTGATTTTGGCAATACACATGATATAGAAGGGATTTTTGTATAAAGGCACAAAAAAGGCGCAAAAACAACACCATCCCAGACCTGGCATAGCTTTTTGGTTTATGTGAAGAGAGAAATTTCAGAAAATGTGACCTGCACAAAATGTATCATATGCTCTTTGACCATTTAATAAATTTGGTGCTCCTACACATTACAGCACACAAAAAAAAGGTGTAAAAAAATACTTCACTTACACCTACAATGATAAATGCTTCACTTACACCTACAATGATAAATGTGGGCCGTAATGTCCAAAGCGGAGAATTCTTATCCTTATGCAACATAATTTTGCAATAACTAGTATAGGAGAAATAATACGCTGCACTCACCAGACTTCCAACGAAAGTGTCTTCTTTATTCATATAAGATACAACACGCCAGCAGATACAGCAGGAGAGCGGGCACACAGGCAAGCGGGGGGAGTGGCGACAGACTGTTGCATGCTCGTAGCACTTCCTCAGGCCTGAGGAAGTGCTACGAGCACGCAACGGTCCGTCGCCACTCCCCGTGCTTGTCTGTGTGCCCACTCTCCCGCTGTACCTGCTGGCGTGTTTTATCTTATATGAATAAAAAAGACACTTTCGTTGGAAGTCTGGTGAGTGCAGCGTATTATTTCTCCTATACTAGTACGGACTGTCTCTTCTCTGTTTTTACGCTTGCACCACGAACACCAACAGCCGCAGGAACACACCTGAGCATCCCCCACTGATAGCACTCTGACATATGAGCCGTTTAAATAGGTTACTAGTGCCGGTATTGAATTCTTCTATGTAAGAAGTATAATTTTGCAATAAACTTAAAGTTGTGTTACCAAATGGCCCACAATGTATATTATTACATTCCACTGTGAGATTAAATACCAGTTTATTCTCCTGTGCAATGAGTGGCACTGGAAGGATGTTACTCCTACATAGAAATACATGTAGGTTCAGTGAAGTTGAACATCTATGATAATGGGGTGGTTTCTAACAAAATAATTTGTCTAAACCAAAGGAGTGGCCGGGGTGACAGGCCTACCTTTTTTTGCTGTGGGTTACTACCCAGAACGTTGTCACTGTTGGAAGCTACGGACATGGATATATGGGGAGATTTATCAAACCCTGTGCAGAGGAAAAGTTGCCCAGTTGCCCATAGCAATGGGCTTACTAGTTACATTCTTAACAAGTCCTCTGAAAAGATAAATCTCCCCCTATATGGTGTGATACAAAAATGATGTGGCAGAGCCATAGTCGTTCAGACAGTTAGTCCGGTCTGGTGGAGTTCAGTCAGAGTCAGGTCACAAGCACAGATCAAGGTAGAAGGTAGACAGAGGAGTGGGTAAATATCAAGCCGATTCAAACAGGGAAGAAGCAGAAGAAACACAACTTTGTAGATCACTATAGTAATAGAACCTGATTGCTCAGGCACAGATGGCAGAAAGGGGTTCCTTGATAAGGGCAGGGTTACATGGGGCACACTCACGGCAGTCCGAGGGGGACTCCGGGCTGTGGCCGATAGCTCTGTGTGTCAGCTGGTGGTGACTAGTGTTGAGCGGCATAGGCCATATTCGAATTCGCGAATATTCGCGAATATATGGACGAATATTCGTCATATATTCGCGAATATTCGCATATCCGTTATATCCTCGTTTTATTTTCGCATACGCGAAAGTTCGCATACGCGAAAATTAACTTGTGTGAAAATTTGCACATACAAAATTAGCATCCGCGGAAATTCGCATATGCGAAGATTAGCATATACAAAAATTAGCATATGTTAATTTTCGCATATGCGAACTTTCGCACGACAGTGTCACACAGTAGTATTACAGCCTTCTTTACACCACACAAGCTGGAAGCAGAGAGGGATGATCACTGTGATGTGTACTGTGAAGAAAAAAAAAAAAAAACGAATATTCGTAATTACGAATATATAGCGCTATATTCGCGAAATTCGCGAATTCGCGAATATGCGATATTCGCGAATAATATTCGAATTGCGAATATTCGCGAGCAACACTAGTGGTGACTAATTTCCCTCTGTAGAAATCTGCTGCTACAAGTGGAAACACAGAGCTACCCAACCACAGCCGGGAGCTCGCAGTCCCTTAATGACTGCGGTCGGTGAATCCGCAGCATGAAATAGGCTGCGGAATTGCCCCATGTGACCCTGCCCGAATGGCCCAGCCATGTGAGATTGGTAGGGAATATGAAAAGGGGCATACATTGGCCCTAGAAATATAACAGAGCCAGCATACATACACTAGGACAAGCAGCAGAGCCCCGGAGGTTAGAAGCCTGTCCCCAACAAAAGAGCACTTTGTTGTATACTAGACTCAATGTAAGAATAATGTCATTATATTAATTTAATTTCATCCTTTTTTGAATGTGTTTTTTTTTTCTAAAGGTAAACCCATTGACCCAACCAGAATCCTAGGTCAGTGCGCATCAAATGTCATCTGTTCCATAGTTTTTGGGGATCGTTTCGAGTACCATGATGAGAACTTTCACGTTCTTTTGAGATTGCTCAACGCTATGTCAAGAGATATGAGTGGTGGTTGGGGTCAGGTATGTGGAATAAGCATATTTTTAACATCATTTTTGTGCTGCATTTTTAGCTACACGATTGAAATAGATTTAAAGAAAAAAAAATTGGTTTATTGGACACTTCTCCTGAAGATAAGCTGATCACAAGTAGTGTTGCTCGCGAATATTCGCAATTCGAATTTTATGCGATATTCGCGAATTCGCGAATATTCGCGAATATAGAGCTATATATTCGTAATTACGAATATTCGTTTTTTTTTTGTTTTTTTTTTCACAGTACATATCACAGTGATCATCCCTCTCTGCTTCCAGCTTATGTGGTGTAAGAAGGCTCTAATACTACTGTGTGAGACTGGCGCGCGAATTTTCGCATATACGAAAATTTGCACATGCTAGTTTTCGCATATGCGAATTTGTGCATATGTTAATTTTCGCACACGCGAATATTCGCATATGCGAAAATAAAACAAGAATATTACGAATATGCGAATATTCGCGAATATGACGAATATTCGTACATATATTCGCGAATATTCGCGAATTCGAATATGGCCTATGCCGCTCAACACTAATCACAAGGTGCCTGCTTATGGGATCTATTGGAATCAGCTAGAAACTGACATTGAAATAAATATGCTTTATACGAACTGCCCAGACATGCTAAGTCCTCTAGAGTGTGAGATTCTCTTAGTGCCCATGCGTATCATATATAGGTCAACCAAATCTGTGTAGTTTAGCTTAATTTTCTAACATGTTTAGGGTTGTTCAGTGATCACTGTGCACAACTCTGCTACTCCAGCTCGGCCCTGCTGTATCCTTCACTCCCCTATGATGCAGCCAAGCTGCCTACATCATGGGGGAGCAGAGGGTACAGTAGAGCAATGCCGAAATTCCAAAGTAGTGCACAGTCAACTTCGTCTCGGCTCTGCTCTACCCTCTGCTCCCCCATAACATACCTAGCAGCTTAAAATTAGGCCGTAAAATGGCTAGCACTAACCCCCTATTAACAACCTGGTACCCACCAGCGCCAGGGGTACTGGGAAGAGCCAGGTACGGTCAAGCCTCGAGCATCAAAAAATGATGCTTTGGGACTAGGCAGTAGTAGTTTGTTATTATCAGCCTATTTTCCATAACCGGCCACATACAAAACCAAGCAGTAGCAGCCTGATGTTGCCAGAGTGGCGAAGGCCATTGGCCTTCGCCACTCTGGCAACATCAGGCTGCTACTGCTTGGTTTTGTATGTGGCTTGTTATGGAAAATAGGGGGAACTCCAAGTATGACACCATTGATGGCCAATCTGGCAAATAAATGTTGTCATGTTAACTAAGAGTTCTTCTATTTTTTAATACGTTTTGAGGGGTTCTGAACAAGAAAAAACATTTTATACTTTCCCGGGCACCCAGCTGCAGGCCATGCTTCCAGCAATAATGAAGTATATTCCAGGCCCTCATCAGAGGATAACCCAACACTTAACTCGGCTCATGGAATTTGTTTCGGAAAGAGTCAAAAGGAACAAAGAATCATTGGATCCCAACTCCCCCAGGGACTTCATTGACTGTTTTCTCATCAGACAACAAGAGGTATAATACTTCTATATATACAGTAAACACCACTAATGGTTTACTCAGAGTTTTTAGGCACCAAATATAATGCAGCATTTTGGGAACCCGCACCTAAGTTAAAAATGTCTAATTTAAGATACATATGATTACCTTTAAGGAGAAAGAAAACCCAAGCTTCAACACCGAGAATATGCTGATGACAATACTTGACTTGTTTGTTGCTGGGACTGAAACTGTCAGTACCACCTTACGGCATGGGTTCTTAGTCCTACTGAAGTATACTGACATACAAGGTATGCTGTACTCATACCACATATCTATCTTGGACTTTTATCGTTTGTACAAATTTCAAATGTTTGTATACCCTACATCCGCTGTAGAGTTTTTTTTTTTTTTACTGTGCATTTATGAAACTACCTGTTATTTATTTGCCATACAACTGTTTTTGTTTTTTCTTGTGGCTCCACCCATTGGTTTTGGCGTCATGTTTCACTGTATATATGTCTGATTGGATCCAGTATGTACCATAAACAATCTGAAGGAGGGAGAGGTGACCCCAAAACGTGTTATTGTTTTCTAAAATAAACATTTTAAAGGGGTTGTCCGCTGCCCTGCCTTCTGGAGCTCGGCTCGCAGCGCCCGGAAGTTTATTACTCCTAACGCTGTGTGCGGGCTTCCATATTCGAGGCCGCCCCCTCATGATGTCACGCCCGCCCCCTCAACAAAAGTCTATGGGAAGGGGGCGTGACCACTGTCACGCCCCCTTCCCATAGTCTTTCGTTCAGGGGGCGGGCATGATGTCATATTCGTAATGCAAATTTTTATCACAAATATCGTCACTTCGCCATTTCATTAATATTTGGAATATAGTACTATATATTTGTAATGATGAATATTAGTTTTTTTTGTGTTTATTTTTTCACATGCTAATTTTTATGCTAATTTTCCATGCAAATTTCCCATGCAAATTTTCGAACATAGCGAATATGCAAATTCGCGAACATAAGACGAATAATCGTCAATATTTTCATGAAATATTGCGAATACGAATATGGCCCCTGCTACTCATCACTAGCTATAACGAACAATAACGGGTCCTGATGGACACCATTATAGTCAATGTGCTCCATCGGTTGCTGCTATTTTCAGAGAGAATAGCAGGAGAAATAGACGGTGCAAGCGATCCTAAAATAACGGGCTTCACACTGCCGGAGACAAACAGCAGTGTGAATGTAGCCTAAGAAGTACCCCTGGATCTTTGGATTCCATCCTGTACCACCAAGGCAGCAGCGCCAGGTCATAAGGATTATTTTTTTTCTTTCATACAGATATCACAGTTAGGATTTTTTTTTACATTCTAACAAGCAAAAACTAATAGGACACCTAATTTGGATTTATTTTTACAAGCTAGAAAAGGCAAGGAAAACTTTTTTACTGTTATAAGATAACAGGGTCTTGGAAAATGAAGAAACTCTACATGGCCCTGCTGATTTAAAGGGGTACTCCACTGGCCAGGGTTCTGAACATTTAGTTCTGAACACTGTGTGCACACTCTGCGGGGGTTGGCCACGCCGCCTTGTGATGTCACAACACACCCCCTCAATGCAAGTCTATGGGAGGGGGCGTGGCAGTCGCCACGCCCCCTCCCATAGACTTGTATTGAGGGGGCGTGACATGATGTCACAAGGGGGTGTGGCCGACCGCACATCGCATACACATCATTCTGAACTAAATGTTCCGAACGCTGGTCAGTGGAGTACCCCTATAAAAGCTGTCTCAAGCAGTCATGAAGCAGGGTTTGGCTTATTATTTGGCTTATTTGAATTCAACTTCCTGTATTACCCAATCCCTGCCCTTCCATTGCAGGGTTCTAGGTATAGTTTGTGTGGTGGATAGACCAAAGGTAAAGTAAAAATTGATCCAAATAATTAAAAGAAAGTGCATGAGTACTAAGCAAAAACATCACCAATCAATGAAAACTGTTCAATGGACGGGGTCATCCTGCTCTTCTCTGCTCATCTTAAAATTTATGTTTTTTTTTTTTTTTTTTTTTTTGTCAGATAAGGGCAACAACAAGCACCTTGGTGGGAATTTATCATTCATTTTACCATTTTGGGGTGTTGATTTGTCGCATGATTTTTCCCAGTTGCTGTTTAGAGTCTTTTTATTGCAACTTTTGCTTTAGAAGACTTTCCTAAAAATGTGTACCTGGTTAACTTTTTGCAGTGGTCATGAATTAAAGGAGTTATCCAGGAAAAAAACTTTTTTTTATGTATCAACTGGCTCCTGAAAGTTAAACAGATTTTTTAATTACTTCTATTAAAAAATCTTAATCCTTTCAGTACTTATGAGCTGTTGAAGTTGAGTAGTTCTTTTCTGTCTAAGTGCTCTCTGATGACACGTGTCTCGGGAACTGTCCAGAGTAGAAGCAAATGCCCATAGCAAACCTATTCTGCTTTGTGCAGTTCCTGAGGCAATCAGAGATGTCAGCAGAGAGCACTGTTACCAGACAGAAAACAACAACTCAACTTCAGCAGCTGATAATTATTGGAAGGATTAAGATTTTTTTAATAGAAGTAATTTACAAATCTGTTTAACTTTCTGGATCCAGTTGATATATAAAAAAAATAAGATAAAAATTCCTGGAATACCCCTTTAATCATGTGCGACTTGTCTCACAATTTATCACAAAGTCCTCAATTTGTCGTAAGTCTATTCAAGCCCAGACCTGGCTTACAAAACTGGCTGTGGACAACATTTTGGTAAAAGTCGCACAGTTTGGCGCAATGCATTAAAAATTCTCAGAGGAGGAACCATACATAGTGGTGTACCGAAGGGTAATTTCAAAAGTTGTAAAAAAAACGTATGACATGCCGTTCGAAAATTTAATAAATTTGGCGCAAATACACATTACCAATGCGCAAATTATAGGTGTATAAAGAATGATTCACCTACACTATTCTTGATAAACTCCCCTCTAGACTGTGTACTGTCTCTGAACATAGGGGTATAGTAAAGTGAAAAAAGTCCAAAATTGGAATCTTTTTTTTTTTTTTTTGCTTTTGATCCCCTCAACTTTTTTGTATCGTATACCCCGAAATTTTTTGTATTGTATTATTTGATACAATTATTTACAAGACCATGGATAGCTATTGGATAACTAATAATAATAAATAATAAATACAAGTCTCATAACACGAAGATAAACCATATCTAACATATTACAGACAAACTCCAAGAAGAAATCGACACAGTGATTGGAGAAAATCCCTTCCCAAATGTCAAACACAGAAGCAAGATGCCATATACAGACGCTGTTATTCATGAGATCCAGAGGTTTTGTGATGTTGCTCCTCTGAGCCTTCCCCATGCAGTCAAAAGAGACACAGAATTCCGAGGATTTACCATTCCAAAGGTAGGCCTTGTGATACCATTTATTTATTAACCCTTTTTAGGCTAGTTCACAAAACCACCTTGCTTGCTTTCCACCTTGCATCTAAGTTGCTTAAAGGGGTACTCCCCTGGAAAACATTTTATTATTATTATTTTTTTAATCAACTGGTGCCAGAAAGTTAAACATATTTGTAAATTACTTCTATTTAAAAATCTTAATCCTTCTAGCACTTATCAGCTTCTATTTTCTCCACAGGAAGTTCTTTTCTTTTTGAATTTCCTTTCTGTCTGACCACAGAGCTCTCTGCTGACATCTCTATTCATTTTAGGAACTGTCCAGAGCAGGAGCAAATCCCCATAGACAACCTCTCCTTCTCCAGACAGGTCCTAAAATAGACAGAGGTGTCAGCAGAGAGCACTGTGGTCAGACTGAAAAGGCAAAAAGAAAATAACTTCCTGTGGAGCAAATAGAAGCTGATAAGTACTAGAAGGATTAAGATTTTTAAATAGAAGTCATTTACAAATCAAAAGAAAAAAAGCTTTCCAGGGGAGTACCCCTCTAAAGGTTTACTGTGGTGCTCCAGCATTCTGAACATTTTGTTCAGAAAGCTTGGAGCCGGAGACCGTGGTCGTGATGTCACGGTCATATCCCTAGTGACATCACGACACGCCCCCTCCATTCATGTCTATGGGAGGGGGCGTGTCGCCAGACACGCCCCCTTCTATAGACATGAATGGAGGGGGCATGGCGTGATATCACAAGAGGCGTGGTCGTGACATCAGGGCCACTGCCGCAGGAACCCGGCATTTCTTTAGAACGCCGGGTGCTGCAGGAGATCATGGGGAGCCCCAGCAGCAGAACCCCCACGATCAGATATCTTATTCCCTATCCTTTGGATAGGGGATATGATGTCTATCAGCGGAGTACCCTTTTAAGCTAAGTTCACACTGCCATTTACATCCGACTCATTCAGGGTCCGTTCTACACTTCTTCCTTGTGCACAACGGGCCCTGAAATGGGACGAGCACAACGAAAATTGCCAGGTCTCAATGGACCCCATTTACTTGAATGGAGTCCAATGAGGATCCGTAGTTTACTGGAGTTTGGTAGTAAAAAAAAACTCCTGCAGTTTTGAGGGAATTGCCGACGGAGTCCAATGCCAATGTGAACCTGGCCTTAGTATCATAGGATTTCCGTTTGCAGGTAACCTTATCTGGTTTATCTAATTTTTTTAATGTGCATACTATAGGAATCCACTAAAAACACCGAGTCTGTTTCATTTTTGGCACATAGGGTATGGATGTCTATCCAATGTTGTGTTCTGTTCATCGCGACGCCAAGCAATTTGCTACACCCAATAGATTTAATCCCAACCACTTCTTGGATATCGATGGGAATTTTACGAAGAATGAGGCATTTATGGCATTTTCGGCAGGTACTGTCACATGTTAATAGCAATAGGTTTACAATAAATATACATGTATTGTATGACAATATTAATAAGTTAAGTTAGTCAGCGGTCACAGGCAATTACTGGTATAATATAAACATATACAGTAGAGCAAAATATTTTATATATCAGAAAACCAGTAATGCTGCTCTACGATATTGAGCACATTGTAGAAAGTAAACTTAACTCTGCTACATTGCCATAATTATTCAATATTGTGTGAACTAAAAGTGGGATGCGTTGTTTTCACTAAATCTCATAATATAGTTTTTCAATTGCAAAAAATTAAAGGAAGAATTTAATGTAAAGTAGGATTAAAGAACAAAATTATTTGTCTCAAAAAATGTATATAGAGTATGTGTAAATAATAATAATAAAAAAAACAGAATACTCACACCCACCACTCCCCCACTACTTACGTTCTGGTCCCCACTACACTTCTCTTCTTCTTCTCCTTTTTCCAATGAAATTTAGTGCTGGTGGGAACTCCCAGCAGGCAGGAAATGTCATAAAAAACAAAAGTGATGGTTTCTGGCAACCATGGATCTTCTTTGAGAAATTTTTGAGAAATTGTCTCACAAAAAATGCATTAAGTCTAGCTTCAAAAACATATTGGGAAAAAAACCTGTAGACAAAAGTCCTCTCCTTCAACTCACCATAAACATCCACACTTAAAGGGGTACTCCGGCCCTAATACATCTTATCCCCTGTCCAAATGCCCCCTCCCGTAGACTTGCATTGAGGGGGCGGGGCATGACGTCACACGGGGTTGGAGTTGTGATGTCACGATACTGCGGCCCCGTCGTTACGCTTCACACTCAAAGCCTCCATTGCATCCAAAGATGGATGCGGAATGACAGATTGCAAGGATCCCCATCGGTGGGACCCCCGCGATCAGACATCTTATCCCCTATCTTTTGGATAGGGGATAAGATGTATTAGGACCGGAGTACCCCATTAAAGGGGTTATCCAGGAATAGAAAAACAGAGCTGATTTCTTTCAAAAACAGCACCACACCTGTCCACAGTTGTTTCCACTTGCTTTTTTTTATGGCAGTTTTTGGATATCTGCCACTGCAGTTTTGATCCAAAGCCAGAAGTGTATTCAAAAGGAATAGGACATATAAAGGAAGGACTTACACTTCTCCTCCCTTATGGATCCACTTCTGACTTTGGCTCAAAAACTGCAGTGGCAGTATTCCAAAAAGTGGAACCTTAGCCTTAAGATGCACATACACCTTCAATAGCTGTTGGCCAAAAGTTTGTTCCTGTTCACTCCATAAATATAAAGTTTATCTTGGATAAGCGTTAATGTGTTCTGAAAAGAGAGGGAAAGTAAGCCAGTGCAAGACAGCTCTGGAGAATCATCTCCTCGAAAACAAACAACATGGGCAGTTAAAATCTAAAATGTTTGATTTTCCTCTCCCCCATCACCATTTTGGAAGGAAGAGTTGGTAGACCCCCTCATACACTTTAGATGGTCAACCAGCATCGCCAAAATCATAGTTTTCCGTCAACTTTACACTTATGTATGTGTATAGGGACCTGCAAATAAGCTAAGTGTACGTGTTTGTTTCAATGGAAGGTGGGAGACAAGACACTCCCCATCACTTCTGGACCAACTTATTTCCAGTCAAAAACAATCAGGCATGTTAAAATCCAATAAGCTTTTTCCCAGTATGAGTGCACCTTAACATCACACCTATATGACCTTAAAGGGTTACTCCCGTGAAAAACTAAATATATTCATATTGGTGCCAGAAAATTATACAGATTTGTAAATAACTTCTATTTAAAATCTTTAGCCTTCCGGTACTTATCAGCTGCTGTACGAGGAAGTTGTGTAGTTCTTTTCTGTCTGACCACAGTGCTCTCTGCTGACACCTCTGTCCATGTCAGGAACTGTCCAGAACAGAAGCAAATCCCCATAGCAAACCTATCCTGCTCTGGACAGTTCCTGACACAGACAAAGGGGCAACAGAGAGCACTGGGGTCAGACAGGAAAGAACTACACAACTTGCTCTGTAGTATACAGCAACTGATAAGTACTGGAAAGATTAAGATTTTTAATTAGAAGTAATTTACAAATTAGTTTCACTTCCTGGCACCAATTAATTTGAAAACCTTTTTTATTTTTTTGTCAGATTACTTCTTTAATGGAGATCTTATCCCAAGACTATGAGTGTTAATATAAGGGCAGCAGTTTTTTGGACCCCTCAGCCTTTACTCTTCTAGGAAAGTGAGCGAGAGACAAAAGTGTCTAAAATTCCTAAAGAATGTGAACAGTTTTTGGCAGAAATTACAGCAGAATTCTGATGTCAATTATAAATCTGCCCCAATGTCTTTATGGAGTTTCCTTCGTGCCCAGAAGTCATGATAAAACAGGAACAAACCTTCCCAAAACTTTTGCCACAGTGAAAATGTTTTAAATGTGATTGGGGTCTCAAGCCTGTTACCCTTAACAGAAAAATAAACAGCTAAATCCAAACCTTGAAAAACAGCTTCCTATCATTATTCCTTGTCACGATGCCGGCTGGCAGGAGGTGGATCCTCTGTGCCAGAGAGGGATTGGCGTGGACCGTGCTAGTGGACCGGTTCTAAGTTACTACTGGTGTTCACCAGAGCCCGCCGCAAAGCGGGATGGTCTTGCTGCGGCGGTAGTAACCAGGTCGTATCCACTAGCAACGGCTCAACCTCTCTGACTGCTGAAGATAGGCGCGGTACAAGAGAGTAGACAAAAGCAAGGTCGGACGTAGCAGAAGGTCAGGGCAGGCAGCAAGGATCGTAGTCAGGGGCAACGGCAGGAGGTCTGGAACACAGGCTAGGAACACACAAGGGAACGCTTTCACTAGGCACAAGGGCAACAAGATCCGGCGAGGGAGTGCAGGGGAAAACACTATTTGGAACCACTGCGCCAATCAGTGGCGCAGTGGCCCTTTAAATCGCAGAGACCCGGCGCGCGCGCGCCCTAGGGAGCGGGGCCGCACGCGCCGGGACAGGACCGAGGGAGAGCGAGTCAGGTACGGAAGCCGGGGTGCGCATCGCGAGCGGGCGCCACCCGCATCGCGAATCGCATCCCGGCTGGAGGCGGTATCGCAGCGCACCCGGTCAGTGGATCTGACCGGGGCGCTGCCGTAGCGAGGATGTTGCGAGCGCTCCGGGGAGGAGCGGGGACCCGGAGCGCTCGGCGTAACAGTACCCCCCCCCTTGGGTCTCCCCCTCTTCTTAGAGCCTGAGAACCTGAGGACCAGACTTTTATCTAGGATATTGTCCTCAGGTTCCCAGGATCTCTCTTCAGGACCACAGCCCTCCCAGTCCACTAAAAAAAAAGTTTTTCCTCTGACCTTTTTGGAGGCCAGTATCTCCTTTACGGCGAAGATGTCTGAAGAACCGGAGACAGGAGTAGGAGAAATAAGTTTGGGAGAGAAACGGTTGATGATGAGTGGTTTAAGAAGAGAGACATGAAAGGCATTAGGAATACGAAGAGAAGGAGGAAGAAGAAGTTTGTAAGAGACAGGATTAATTTGGCACAAGATTTTGAAAGGACCAAGATAGCGTGGTCCCAATTTGTAGCTGGGAACACGGAAGCGGACATATTTAGCGGAGAGCCATACCTTGTCTCCGGGGGAAAAAATGGGGGAAGCTCTTCTTTTCTTATCAGCAAACTTCTTCATGCGTGATGAAGCCTGTAAGAGAGAATTTTGGGTTTCTTTCCATATGGTGGAAAGATCACGAGTTATTTCATCCACAGCGGGCAAACCAGAGGGCAAGGGAGTAGGGAGGGGGGGAAGAGGGTGACGGCCGTACACCACGAAAAATGGGGATTTGGAAGAAGATTCAGAGACTCTGAAGTTGTACGAGAATTCGGCCCATGGAAGAAGATCTGCCCAGTCATCCTGGCGGGAGGAAACAAAATGCCGTAAATAATCACCCAGGACCTGGTTAATTCTTTCTACTTGCCCATTGGATTGAGGATGATAAGCAGAAGAAAAGTTTAATTTAATCTTGAGTTGTTTACAGAGAGCCCTCCAGAATTTTGACACAAATTGGACGCCTCTATCCGAGACGATCTGCGTGGGCAACCCGTGAAGACGAAAAATGTGTACAAAAAATTGTTTTGCCAACTGAGGCGCTGAAGGAAGACCTGGAAGAGGAATAAAATGTGCCATCTTGGAAAATCGATCAACGACCACCCAAACAACAGTGTTGCCACGGGATGGGGGTAAGTCTGTAATAAAGTCCATACCAATCAGAGACCAAGGCTGTTCGGGGACAGGCAGAGGATGAAGAAGACCAGCAGGCTTCTGGCGAGGAGTCTTATCCCGGGCACAGACAGTGCAGGCCCGCACAAAATCAACAACATCCGTTTCCAGAGTCGGCCACCAATAGAAACGAGAGATGAGTTGCAAGGATTTCTTGATGCCCGCATGGCCTGCGAGATGGGAGGAGTGACCCCATTTGAGGATTCCGAGGCGTTGGCGTGGAGAAACGAAGGTCTTCCCTGGAGGAGTTTGCCTGATGGAGGCTGGAGAAGTGGAGATCAGGCAGTCAGGAGGAATGATGTGTTGCGGAGAGAGCTCTACTTCCGAGGCATCCGAGGAACGAGAGAGAGCATCGGCCCTAATGTTCTTATCGGCAGGGCGAAAGTGAATTTCAAAATTAAACCGGGCAAAGAACAGAGACCACCTGGCCTGGCGAGGGTTCAGCCGTTGGGCAGACTGGAGATAGGAGAGATTCTTGTGATCGGTGTAAATAATAACTGGAAATTTTGATCCCTCCAGCAGATGCCTCCATTCCTCAAGTGCTAATTTAATGGCCAGTAGCTCTCGATCCCCGATGGAGTAGTTCCTCTCCGCCGGAGAGAAGGTCCTAGAAAAAAAACCACAAGTAACAGCATGCCCAGAAGAATTTTTTTGTAGAAGAACCGCTCCAGCTCCTACTGAGGAGGCATCAACCTCCAATAGGAAGGGTTTAGATGGGTCAGGTCTGGAGAGCACGGGAGCAGAAGAAAAGGCAGATTTGAGCTGTTTAAAGGCGTCTTCCGCTTGAGGAGGCCATGACTTAGGATTGGCGTTCTTCTTGGTTAAAGCCACGATAGGAGCCACAATGGTGGAAAAATGTGGAATAAATTGTCTGTAATAATTGGCGAACCCCAAAAAACGTTGGATAGCACGGAATCCGGAGGGGCGTGGCCAATCTAAGACGGCAGAGAGTTTGTCTGGGTCCATTTGTAGTCCCTGGCCAGAGACCAAGTATCCTAGGAAAGGAAGAGATTGACATTCAAACAGACATTTCTCCATTTTGGCATAAAGTTGATTGTCTCGAAGTCTCTGAAGAACCATGCGGACATGCTGGCGGTGTTCTTCTAGGTTGGCAGAAAAAATCAGAATATCGTCCAGATACACAACAACACAGGAATATAAGAGATCACGAAAAATTTCATTAACAAAGTCTTGGAAGACGGCAGGGGCGTTGCACAGGCCAAAGGGCATGACCAGATACTCAAAGTGTCCATCTCTAGTGTTAAATGCCGTTTTCCATTCGTCCCCCTCCCTGATGCGGATGAGATTATAAGCACCTCTTAAGTCCAGTTTGGTAAAGATGTGGGCACCTTGGAGGCGGTCAAAGAGTTCAGAGATAAGAGGTAGAGGGTAGCGGTTCTTTACCGTGATTTTATTAAGTCCGCGGTAGTCAATGCAAGGACGTAGGGAGCCATCTTTTTTGAACACAAAGAAAAATCCAGCTCCGGCAGGAGAGGAGGATTTGCGGATAAACCCCTTTTTTAAATTTTCCTGGATGTACTCAGACATAGCAAGAGTCTCTGGGGCGGACAGAGGATAAATTCTGCCCCGGGGTGGAGTAGTGCCCGGGAGGAGGTCAATAGGACAGTCATAAGGCCTGTGAGGAGGTAGAGTCTCAGCTTGTTTCTTGCAAAATACGTCAGCATAGTCCATATAGGCCTTAGGGAGACCGGTTACAGGGGAAACCACAGGGTCACGGCAGGGAGTACTGGGAACCGGTTTAAGGCAGTCCTTGAAACAAGAGGTACCCCAGCTCTTGATCTCCCCTGTGGACCAATCCAGGGTTGGGGAATGGCGTTGAAGCCACGGTAGTCCAAGGAGAATTTCGGAAGTGCAATTGGGGAGGACCAAAAACTCAATTTTTTCATGATGAGGTCCGATGCACATTAGGAGGGGCTCCGTGCGGTAACGTATGGTACAGTCCAATCTTTCATTGTTAACACAATTGATGTAGAGGGGTCTGGCGAGACTGGTTACCGGGATGTTGAACCTGTTGATGAGAGAGGCCAAAATAAAGTTTCCTGCAGATCCGGAATCCAAGAAGGCCATAGTAGAGAAGGAGAAGGTAGATGCAGATATCCGCACAGGCACAGTAAGACGTGGAGAAGCAGAATTGACATCAAGGACTGTCTCACCCTTGTGCGGAGTCAGCGTGCGTCTTTCCAGGCGGGGAGGACGGATAGGACAATCCTTCAGGAAGTGTTCGGTACCGGCACAGTACAGGCAGAGATTCTCCATGCGGCGTTGTGTCCTCTCTTGAGGTGTCAGGCGAGACCGGTCAACTTGCATAGCCTCCACGGCGGGAGGCACAGGAACGGATTGCAGAGGACCAGAGGAGAGAGGAGCCGGGGAGAAAAAACGCCTCGTGCGAACAAAGTCCATATCCTGGCGGAGCTCCTGACGCCTTTCGGAAAAACGCATGTCAATGCGAGTGGCAAGATGAATGAGTTCATGTAGATTAGCAGGAATTTCTCGTGCGGCCAGAACATCTTTAATGTTGCTGGATAGGCCTTTTTTAAAGGTCGCGCAGAGGGCCTCATTATTCCAGGATAGTTCAGAAGCAAGAGTACGGAATTGTATGGCGTACTCGCCAACGGAAGAATTACCCTGGACCAGATTCAGCAGGGCAGTCTCAGCAGAAGAGGCTCGGGCAGGTTCCTCAAAGACACTACGAATTTCCGAGAAGAAGGAGTGTACAGAGGCAGTGACGGGGTCATTGCGGTCCCAGAGCGGTGTGGCCCATGACAGAGCTTTTCCAGACAGAAGGCTGACTACGAAAGCCACCTTAGACCTTTCAGTAGGAAACTGGTCCGACATCATCTCCAAGTGCAGGGAACATTGTGAAAGAAAGCCACGGCAAAACTTAGAGTCCCCATCAAATTTATCCGGCAAGGATAGTCGTAGGCCTGAAGCGGCCACTCGCTGCGGAGGAGGTGCAGGAGCTGGCGGAGGAGATGATTGCTGAAGCTGTGGTAGTAGCTGCTGTAGCATCACGGTCAGTTGAGACAGCTGGTGGCCTTGTTGCGCTATCTGTTGTGACTGCTGGGCGACCACCGTGGTGAGGTCGGCGACAACTGGCAGAGGTACTTCAGCGGGATCCATGGCCGGATCTACTGTCACGATGCCGGCTGGCAGGAGGTGGATCCTCTGTGCCAGAGAGGGATTGGCGTGGACCGTGCTAGTGGACCGGTTCTAAGTTACTACTGGTGTTCACCAGAGCCCGCTGCAAAGCGGGATGGTCTTGCTGCGGCGGTAGTAACCAGGTCGTATCCACTAGCAACGGCTCAACCTCTCTGACTGCTGAAGATAGGCGCGGTACAAGGGAGTAGACAAAAGCAAGGTCGGACGTAGCAGAAGGTCGGGGCAGGCAGCAAGGATCGTAGTCAGGGGCAATGGCAGGAGGTCTGGAACACAGGCTAGGAACACACAAGGGAACGCTTTCACTAGGCACAAGGGCAACAAGATCCGGCGAGGGAGTGCAGGGGAAAACACTATTTGGAACCACTGCGCCAATCAGTGGCGCAGGGGCCCTTTAAATCGCAGAGACCCGGCGCGCGCGCGCCCTAGGGAGCGGGGCCGCGCGCGCCGGGACAGGACCGAGGGAGAGCGAGTCAGGTACGGAAGCCGGGGTGCGCATCGCGAGCGGGCGCCACCCGCATCGCGAATCGCATCCCGGCTGGAGGCGGTATCGCAGCGCACCCGGTCAGTGGATCTGACCGGGGCGCTGCCGTAGCGAGGATGTTGCGAGCGCTCCGGGGAGGAGCGGGGACCCGGAGCGCTCGGCGTAACATTCCTATTTCACCAATTTTTTAAGTAGGCACTATGAATTGAATTTTCACGTTCCATACACTTCAGCACGTGGTGTCCTGGATTTGTGAAGTATTATGGTTTACCAACTTGTGGCTCATCTGCTTTAACCCTTAGATGCTACTTTATAATTAGACATGAATGAACTGAACCTGTAGAACCTGAGTTTCAGAACTTTGCTATAAGTTTGGTTCTGCTAAAACTCGAACTTTGGGCGATTCCGTATGTCAGAACCTGCTATAATAACGTCAGCCACATGCAAAAAAGGAGGAAGGATCACATGACCTCAGGAAATCCCATAATGCAGTTCAGGAGGCAGTATAAGGCCATGTTCACACGGCTGAACACTCTAGTGGGCGCTAGAACCACTCAAATGCGCCATCTCATGGACGGCAATGCATTTCTGAGCGGAATTCACAGAAAGAATTGTGCCCCCTGAGGAAGGAACCGAAACAGCTGTAGGGGTAGCAGTGGTCTATGAGCACAGATCCATTATGGGTAAGATACCAGTTACCTAGCGAGTTGGATATTATTAAACCAGTGTTTATATTTACATGTTCACTATATATTACCAAGTCTATACTACTAGATATGGGCTGACAGAGACTAATACAGGATTATGATGAGTACATAGTTAATACAAGGGTATATATCATGGTAATGGTATCATACTAATACTAATACTCACCATTTTTATGAACATCATCTAGGAATTCCTGCCTGTAATATTTTATATAATGTGTTGTTAATAGATTTTATGTATAATAACATTGGTATTTGTATAGAATCATGAACTCTAGTTGTGTTCTTAGGTATACAACGTTGTAAATAGAGGATTCTGATATTATGGCAGAAACGTAGACAGAAAACAAGAAATACATATAGAGATTTTCTATCTAAAAGGACCTTTTTGTTTCATTAAGAAAGAATAGACATGTCTGTTCTTTCTGTGGACGATGGAATCAGAATTTTCGCGGCAGATGCTGCAGCCCTGGTAATTCCGCCATGTGCACAGTGCAGCAGAATCCCATTGAAATCAATGGGAATGGGACTCTGCTGCAGCGGAATTCCGCTCAGAAATTCTGCCGTGTGAACATAGCCTATGGCTGATGTCAAAGATACTATAAAAGCCTACGCACATAGCTTGAGCAGCCATTTTAGAGATAGTAGGTGATAGGAGAAGATCTCTGTGAGGGACAATGAGCAGTGAACAACACAGATAGGAGTAGGACCACATGTATAAAATGATTGCATTCTGCATCTGTTCTGTTTTAATTGGCAGTTTAGTGTTTTTGTTTTGTTTTACACAAATTGTGAAAAAGTTGCCCAAAATTGGAATCATTTTTCACATTGCAAAAAGCCATTGCTTCTTCATTTTCCATGCGCGAAACCTGTTGCTACTTCCAAAAAGGGAGAATTTTTTAACCATCTGTTTACCCATAGAAGCACATGTTGCCGTAACTTTGAAATTAACTTTGCTTTAAAGGGGTACTCCAGTGGAAAAAAATTTTTTTTATCAAATGTTGCCAGAAAGTTAAACAGATTTGTAAATGACTTCTATTACAAAAATGTTACCCTTTCAGTACTTTTTAGCAGCTGTATGCTACAGAGGAAATTCTTTTATTTTTGAATTTCTTTTCTGTCTTGTCTGCAGTCCTCTCTGCTGACACCTGATGCCCATTTCAGGAACTGTCCAGAGCAGGAGAAAATCCCCATTGCAAACCTATGCTGCTTTGGACAGTTCCTGACACGGACAAAGGTGTCAGCAGAGAGCACTGTGGACAAGACAAAAAAGAAATTAAAAAATAAAAGAATTTCCTCTGTAACATACAGCTGCTAATAAGTACTGGAAGGGTAAATATTTCTAAATAGAAGTAATTTACAAATCTGTTTAACTTTCTGGCAACAGTTGATTTAGAAAAATGTTTTCCACCGTAGTACCCCTTTAACCACTTAACGACGCAGGACGTATATTTACGTCCTGCGCCGGCTCCCGCGATATGAAGCGGGATCGCGCCGCGATCCCGCATCATATCGCGTCGGTCCCGGCGCTCATCAACGCCCGGGACCCGCGGATAATACCACACATCGCCGACCGCGGCGATGTGCGGTATTAACCCTTTAGAAGCGGCGGTCAAAGCTGACCGCCGCTTCTAAAGTGAAAGTGAAAGTGACCCGGCTGCTCAGTCGGGCTGTTCGGGACCGCCGCGGTGAAATCGCGGCGTCCCGAACAGTTGACCGGACACCGGGAGGGCCCTTACCTGCCTCCTCGGCCTGAGATCCAGGCAGGAGCACTCAAGCGCCGATAACACTGATCACAGGCGTGTTAATACACGCCTGTGATCTGTGTAAAAGATCAGTGTGTGCAGTGTTATAGGTCCCTATGGGAAAAAAAAGTTAAAAAAAAGTGTTAATAAAGGTCATTTAACCCCTTGCCTAATAAAAGTTTGAATCACCCCCCTTTTCCCATAAAAAAAAAAAAACAGTGTAAAAAAATAAATAAATAAACATATGTGGTATCGCCGCATGCGTAAATGTCAGAACTATAAAAAATATATAATTAATTAAACCATACGGTCAATGGCATATGCGCAAAAAAATTCCAAAGTCCAAAAAAGCATCTTTTTGTCACTTTTTATACCATTAAAAAATGAATAAAAAGTGATCAAAAAGTCCGATCAAAACAAAAATCATAACGATAAAAACTTCAGATCACGGCGCAAAAAATTAGTCCTCATACCGCCCTGTGCATGGAAAAATAAAAAAGTTATAGGGGTCAGAAGATGACATTTTTAAACGTATAAATTTTCCTGCATGTAGTTATGATTTTTTCCAGAAGTGCGACAAAATCAAACCTATATAAGTAGGGTATCATTTTAACCGTATGGACCTACAGAATAATGATAAGGTGTAATTTTTACCGAAATATGCACTGCGTAGAAACGAAAGCCCCCAAAATTACAAAATGGCGTTTTTTTTCTCGATTTTGTCGCACAATGATTTTTTTTTCCGTTTCGCCATGCATTTTTGGGTAAAATGACTAATGTCACTGCAAAATAGAATTGGCGACGCAAAAAATAAGCCATAATATGGATTTTTAGGTGGAAAATTTAAAGGATTATGATTTTTAAAAGGTAAGGAGGAAAAAACGAAAGTGCAAAAACTGAAAAACCCTGAGTCCTTAAGGGGTTAAAAATAGCTCAGAAGTCGATATATACCCTCCTAACAGTGTTATACATGGCTTTCAGGCAATGTTATACATATGTGTTTGGGCTATTGCTGAAGTACAGGTACAGAACTAGTTATTATGGGGAATGGAAATAAAAACACATGTTGAATATTATTCTGGGCCTCCATGTGTGCTGTGACCTAGGGTTGTATTCTACTGAATCTCTTCTGCTGTCTTTTCTTTTTTACAGATTTTTCGAATCTTCATTTTTGAGACCTTTTTAGTAACTGACTTGTGGCAAAGGTGCCATCACATGGCAGTGCCAAGATAAAGTTACTGAGCGCTGTAGTAAAACCCAGACTACTAAAAACTAATTTCAGGTACAGTGACCCCCCGACTTATGATGGCCCCGACATATGATCATTTCAACATATGATGGCCTCTCAGAGCCCATCGTATGTTGAAGGCAGCATCGACATATGATGCTGCTGTGTGTCGGGGCCATCGTACAAACAGCTATCTGACAGCGCTGACAACTTCAGCAACTGACAGATAGTTGTTTAATGTCCCCGTGTGCCCCGTTCTGCCTCCTGTTACTCACATGCTGTCCTGCTAACTCATACAGGCTTCCACTGAGAGCTCCGTGTAAGCCCCTCCCCCCCAGTGCAGCCATAGCCAATAGCCTGCAGCATCTTGCTGCAGGCATCCAATGAACTGCTGGCTGCCCTCCCCTTCCTTTCCTATAGAGCTGTAGTCGGCAGGATCATAATGGAGGACATTCTGTCCCCCCTGAAGGTATTTAAAGCACTGTACAGTACTGTATGCGATGTCACACATCACATACAATACATATACACACTATACACCCCATACATCAATGTTTCCCTATCAGTGTGGCTCCAGCTGTTGCAAAACTATAACTCCCAGCATGCCCAGACAGTCAATGGCTGTACATGCATGCTGGGAGTTGTAGTTGTGCAACAGCTGGAGGCACCCTGGTTTGTTAAACACTCCCCATACACTCCACATACAATGGTCATCACAGAACCAATTAGCAGTTTCCCATAGAGATATGTATTCAACATACAATGGTTCCGAGGCCCCAGAACCAATTACCATTTTTACATAGACATATGTACTCGACATATGATGGTTTCAACATATGATGGTTCTCCTGGAACCAATTAATATCATATGTTGAGGGACCACTGTATTCATTTGGGCCAAAATAATATAATTCTAAATCAAATGGCCTATATAGTACTGTAATCTATATACTACTGTAATCTACATACTTCTGTATTCTATATACTACTGTAATCTATATACTACTGTAATCTACATACTACTGTATTCTATATACTACTGTATTCTATATACTACTGTAATCTATATACTACTGTAATCTACATACTACTGTATTCTATATACTACTGTATTCTATATACTACTGTAATCTATATACTACTGTATTCTATATACTACTGTAATCTATATACTACTGTAATCTACATACTACTGTATTCTATATACTACTGTATTCTATATACTACTGTAATCTATATACTACTGTAATCTACATACTACTGTATTCTATATACTACTGTATTCTATATACTACTGTAATCTACATACTACTGTATTCTATATACTACTGTAATCTATATACTACTGTAATCTATATACTACTGTATTCTATATACCACTGTATTCTATATACTACTGTAATCTATATACTACTGTATTCTATATACTACTGTATTCTATATACTACTGTAATCTATATACTACTGTAATCTACATACTACTGTAAACTGGTTTACTGATAGACTATGCTGATATGGATAATATTATATGTGTCATATGGTTCTTCACCAGTTTCCTGCATTGTCACTTTCTTGTGCTGAAATCTGCTGCAGATTTTACCTGCGGAAATCCTCATATAAATTTTACAGCCAATACATGTGAACTGAGCTTTAAAGGGGTACTCCGCTGCTCAGCCTTTGGAACAAACTGTTCCGAACGCTGGAGCCGGGAGCTCGTGATGTCATAGCCCCGCCCCCTCATGATGTCACCCCCCCCAACGCAAGTCTATGGAAGGGGGTGTGGCGACTGTCACTCCCCCTCCCATAGACTTGCATTGAGGGGGCAGGGAGTGACATCATGAGGGGGGGGCTATGACATCACGAGCTCCCGGCTCCAGCGTTCGGAACAGTTTGTTCCAAAGGCTGAGCAGCGGAGTACCCCTTTAAAGAGACTTAATAAAAACATACAGTACTTAATTTTACCTTACAGGGAAAAGGGCCTGTATTGGTGAAGGTCTGGCACGGATGGAACTTTTCATCTTCATCACCGTGATATTGCAGAACTTCCGGTTATCTTCCAAGGAGACCTTTTCAGAAGAAGACATTGCACCTAAAATGAATGGGTTTGGTACTCAGCCAACTCAGTATCAGGTTTCTTTCATCCCGCGTTGAGTGACTACTCCTGGAAAAATACCAAAGTTCTGTTAGTCATAAATATTAATGTAAAATCCAATAGAATGATGTCACTATCATCCAGCTTTCACATGATAAGAGTGGCGGATCCATAGAAAGCCATACCGTAAATAATTTGACTTCTGTGGTAAAAGCAGCCAGAATGCTGAAAAACAGCTTAGTGCACAAGAGCAGCTGGACCACATCTATTAAAGGGGTATTCTGCCCCTAGACATCTTATCCCCTATCCAAAGGATCGGGGATAAGATGTCAGATCAGATCGCTGCTGCAGCACCCCGCTATCATTACTGCGTAGAGCGAGTTCGCTCTGCACGTAATGACGGGCAATACAGGGGCCGGAGCATCGTTACGTCACGGCTCCGCCCCTCGTGACGTCACGGCCCGCCCCTGTCAATACAAGTCTATGGGAGGGGGCGTGGCGGTTGTCACGCCCCCTGCCATAGACTTGCATTAAGGGGACGGGCTGTGATGTCATGAGGGGCGGAGCATAGACGTCACGAAGCTCCGGCCCCTGTATCGCCCATCATTACGCACAGAGCGAACTCGCTCTGTGCAGTAATGATGGCGGGGTGCCGCAGCGGCGATCCCCGGGGTCCCCAGCAGCGGGACCGCGGCGATCTAACATCTTATCCCCTATCCTTTGGATAGGTGATAAGATGCCAGGGGTGGAGTACCCCTTTAAAGGGGTACTCCCCTGGAAAACATTTTTTTTTTTTTTAAATCAACTAGTACCAGAAAGTTAAACAGATTTGCAAATTACTTCTATTTCAAAATCTTAATCCTTCCAGTACTTACCAGCTTCTGTATGTTCCAGAGTTGTTTTCTTTTTGAATTTCCTTTCTGTCTGACCACAGTGCTCTCTACTGACACCTCTCTCTATTTTAGGAACTGTCCAGAGTACAAGCAAATCCCCATAGCAAACCTATCCTGCTCCGGACAGTTCTTAAAATGCACAGAGGTGTCAGCAGAAAGCACTGTGGTCAAACAGACTGGAGATTAAAAAAGAAAAGAACTTCTTCTGTAGCATACAACAGCTGATAAGTACTGGAAGGATTAAGATGATTAAGATTTTTTACTAGAAGTAATTTACAATTCTGTTTAACTTTCTAGCACCAGTTGATTAAAAAAAATAATAAATGTTTTCCAAGGGAGTACCCCTTTAACCCCTTTCCCATCAGCATCTTTTGCTGTGTTTGTAACTCCTCATGTTCTAAGAGCAACAACTTTTTTATTTCTTCATAATTAAGTAGTTATTCTATATACTTACATATGGCTTTTCTGGCTCCTCCGGCCTGTTTGCAGCAGCCTGAGAACATTGGACATAAATGTACGTCCTGGTACCATGTTGATTAACGCACCAGGAAGTACATTTACATCCTAAGGGACATACCAACTATGAAGCAAGTGCAGTAGCTTGTTTCGTAGGTGGCAGTTTCCAACTGGTATCAGCAGCCAGGCCCTTGCCGCTAGTGGCAGACAACAGCAATCACGCTGATGCCAGCTATCAACCCTTCAAATGCCATGATCACTACTGATCACGGCATCTAAAGCAGTTGCAGTGCTTGGATTACCTCATCAGCACGCATGAGATTCGATGACTGAAAAATGCAGCTGGAGGTCTCCTCACCTGCCTCCTGCCGTTTCAGAAATCGTCTTGTATAGTTTGCCCACAATAGATTGCCAATATCACTGATCAGTGTTATGCCTATAGTCCCCTATGGGGGAATTAAAAATAAAATGGTAAAAAAAAAAAGTTTTTAAAAAGGGTGAATAAAATTTAAATTGCAGCAAAAACAAAAGTGTTGGAAAGATATCAGGCACTGCCTTCCACTGACCACCAATCTAATCCCCACAATTTGGAAGGAAAACTTAAAGTCAAGAAAATTTTAATAACCCCTTTTTCCATTTTTTACGAAAAAGAGTGTAAAAAAATTTGCCGCCAGTGATCAGATCAGCCACCCAAACCACTGCATTGCCACAGATGCCATGATCATTGTAGATCACGGCATATGAGGGGTTAATGGCAGACATCCGCTTGATAGCTGATGATCGCTATTACCGGCTGGTCCCTGCCAGCTGATAGCAGCCTGGACCTGTGGTTTATGATGTGAGCAGTTGCCATCCTGCAACTGCAACTGATCCTACAGTTGCTCAATAGCCACAGCGGGAAACAGGACGTACATGTATGCCCAGTTGCCCAGGGCATACCTGTACATCCTGCTTCCTCAAGGGTTAAAACATACTTATTCGGATGAAAAAGTTTACAAGTACAATAATAGAAATGCGTGTAAAGATGGGTACTATTTTAATTGTATCAACCCACAGAATAAAGAGAACATGTTGTTTTTATCGTAAGGTGTTACACTGTGTAAAAACAAAACTCCCCAAAAAGTTGCTAAACTGGTCTCTAATGGTAGTTCTCTCTTTCAAGAGCTTCCTTGGAAGCCGTGGCTTGATTTCATTCACTCGGGCATATACAGTTTCCTACTTGTTGCTTGAGACTTTTATTTCTTTCCTCCACCATCTTTTTTTTGGGTTATGCTTGTCTTTCCTGTCTTTAGCCTTCTTGGTGTATCAGCTTTTTCTCTTGTTATTAGTGCTTTGTACTGGGTTTGTCATGCTGTTTATTATTTTATCTGATGTGTTATGATGTTGGTATTCTGATGACTTTCATTTGCTTCTCTTTCTCTGATTTCTGTGTAGTGAGTCGTATCAACGACATTGTATTTGTGTTTTATCATATTGTTTCTGCTAACAAACTTTGCATATTCCGACTGTGCTTGTCTTAGTTCCCGTCATTATACATTTGTACATGACTGACTTTGTACCACCACTTGTTACTCCTCTTCCTCCCTTGTTAAAATTCAATAAAACTTGAATTAAAAAAAATGAAATGTGTCATTATAATTGGTCACACGAAAACCAAGTCCTCACATGGCTCTGCGGAACAAAAAAATAAAAGAGATATGCCTCTTCAACCCCAATCCAATAAAATCCTCCTAAAAGAAATGCAGATTATCAGTAGATGCTGGAGAGAGGGAAACTATCATTTATGTTACCCACAATGTAACGCGTTTCACAATGCCTGCTGACCACTTCCTCAGGCATATCGGATTGAGTGGGATTCACCTTTTTATATTAAGGGATTAACTCTTTACATACTTGAAAAAACTATAGACAGGAAAAAAAATTGTCTTAAAACCATTGATCATTTTAGAAACTGTTTTAAAATGGGGGAGATATATCATGCCCAAAAAAATTATTCAAGTTTTAGAGTGGGGTGATCTAAAACTTGAATCTAAAACTTGAAACTAATATCACTCCGGTGATCTCCTACTTGGGCCCCCTGCTCTCCCCTGGAAAGGGGTGTGCCAATCGCTGCACAAATCGTCGGCTGACACGCTCCCTCCATATATCTCTATGGGAGAGCTGTTTTGCTTTGTTCGGCTCTCCCCTAAAAAGAGATATGAAATATGGGCCCTGACCAGTAGATCGCGGGGGGTCCCAGTGGTCGGATCCCCCACAATCTAAAACTTATCCCCCATCCTACAGATTGGAAATAAGATTTTGAGCAAAATACTTCTACTTTAATACCCCCCACGGATAGGGGAAAACACTTTGGGTATAATACTTCTCCTTTAATTTCGATAGTTTTTTATTTTATTTTAAAAACATTTTTGTAATTTTTTTTTTACTATTTTAGTAGTCCAAGGAGACTTCTATCATCATTATATAGCTTTTATAGTGAATTGCCTCCAGCGTGATATCTGATTGGCACCCTGTAATTTTGTCAATGCCTAACAGACGTGCCACCCGTCAGTTGACTCTCTGCATGTAGTGATCACTATTGATGCCGGCAGTTCCATGCAAGAGTCAGCTTTAAGATACAGCCAGCACCCACCGCATATAGAAGACACAGCTCCTGAGAAGGAACCCTTTTTCCCTTTTTCTAGAGATTGGCTGCATGTAGGACTTGCTCAGACAAGCACTAAAGCTACTTCATTTAGAACTTGTTTTTGGGTTCTGTCCAAGACATTCCTAATCCTCTTAAAAACTATGTCAATAGAAACCAGAATCCAGTCTTCCCTTTGTTAGGGTGGATGAGAAACCAAAGTGTATACTGTGTTTGTTACTTAACCATTTACTGCCTCTAAAAGTTACTTTACTTGTCAATAAAACCAGACCCAAATAAAAGAGATGTCTCTTCAGGACAACCCCTGTGCATATGACCTATAGGATATATATGGGACATTTATGTCACAGAGAAGGGTCTCCAGCTCTGGACCTTCCCTCTATGTGTAAGTGAGTCTGCTCCAAAAGGGATCTGGCCTGACCATGTAACAGTACATATTCATTTAAATGCAGGGTAAATGTGCTCCAGCTTTCCAGAAAAGTATGTTAAAACTTAGATTTTTATTTAGTCATTTAAAATGTTGAGTTACAACAATGTAATAGATACATCAGTATATGTATTGAAACGCTAATGCATTTCATGCTTTTATAGGCTCTTTGTCAGAACCTATAGGGTTAAAAAGTTCTGACAGCTTCTTTGTTTTTTTTTTTGTTGCTGGGTTATGCCCGGCTGTCTGGACTGGTCAGCTGACTGCAGCACCTGTTCTGGCTCCATATAAGCTGGCAGTCTACTCCCAGTCAGTGCTTGCTATAGAGCTCAGTTTGTACTCTAGCTAGCTGTCTTTGGAATTTGTTATATCTGGTTTTCTGAACCTTTGGCTCCTCTCTCTGACTATTCTCTCTGGTATTAGCGACTTTGTACTGTGACATCTCCTGGCTTCAGATGCGGATAGTTGACATTGGACTTATTGTGTGAGTGTTAAGGCTTCCTTTGTTAGTCTGTCTGTCCCTACTGTCCCCGGACCTAGTCTGTGTCTTTGTAGTTTATTATTTTGACAATTACGCCCCTCATGTATATAGGAAGGGACTGTCTTCGTGGTTACGGACCTGTCGTTTAGGGCAGGTACGTAAGTAGGCAGGGACAGGGGAGCGGGCGAGAATAGTGTGCACTCCTTCCCTGCCCATTCCTGACACTCTTACTCATGGCACTGTATACAATAGAAAAGAACATGTTTATATTCCTGAATGACCTGGTTCCAGGTAAAACAATACGCCCATCGGCGCAAACAAGGAGTACGTCTATGGTGAAATGAGCTATCACATGACTGCCAGAAACCCTAGATAATTCAAAGAAGGTGAGGAGAAAAGATATATGTGAAATAGAATATGTAAAAGAATCAAACCATATCAATGTCTATCAAAAGACATCAATATCATTATCGAATTATAATATTAGACACACATAAGACACGGTATGGGCAAAGAAAAAAATGAATACTTCTAGCAAATATTCAATAAAAAGTACATTAAGTTATTGTGATAGTTGTGATTCAGGTATGTTCTTCTGTTCTGTATACAGTGCCATGAGTAAGAGCTTTTAAAAGCTTGAAACACGTCAGAATTTTATTTTGGTTACTGATGCATCTATTACATTGTAACTCCACCTATTAAATGACAGAATAAAAGTCTAAGTGTTCACAAACTTTTCTGGGAAGCTGGAGACCTCTCTTTGTTTTCGTCCACAGATGTCTGCACAGGCTGTCCGTTGTATATGTAGTCTGTGGGTGGGATTTATCATCCATGTTCCTGGTGTAAACGTCAGAAAAAAAGTCACAAAACATTTGCGTAAACACTCACTTTGTGTACCAAGCTCACTGAATGGGCGGGGCTTGATGTAAAGTGGACGCTGCATCAAGCAAAGAGGCGTGACCTCCAGCACAGGCCAAATGTACTACTATTTACCCCGGAGAATAAGTGTAAATTGTGGCTGAAATCTACACCAGCTCCAAACTGGCAGGGGTCATCATTTAAAGGAGTATTCCAGGTACTAAAAACATCCTATTCTGCTGTTACTGCCATTAACTCAATTGACTCTGAAAAAGAACTTCTGTAAAATGAAGAAGATGGCTGCTATAGGCAAACATGATGTTGTTATCAGGGTCATAAGGGGAATGTAATTAGATCAGCATTTTACATGTGGCCTTAAAGGGATATCCCAGGTACTACATATATATATAAAAAAAAAAAAAAACAACATCCTTACCTACCATGCTCCCTTTGGGGTCCCCCTGGGATGTCTTCCGGTCCTCCGCTGAATGCTCGGGCTGTTACTTCTGATATGGACTCATCTTGGCAGTGACAGCCCCCTCTGCCGGTCACTGACTAAGGAGGGGCACTTCTGCAGCTGGTGTTTGGCTGAGCGCTCCGTCACTGCATAGATGAGTCCGTCTCAGAAGTAGCAGCTGGAACACTCAGTGGGGGATCAGGTCAGACTACACAAGTGGCCCCCAAGAAGTGTGGTAGGTAAGTATGTGTTTTTTTTTTCTTTTTTTCATCTCATATGTAGTATCCAGAATATGGCTTAAAGGCCACATGTGGAATGCCGCTCTTATTAAATTCACCTGAAAAATTATTTTCAGAGTATTCAGCATGTAAAGTCATCCTCATTGCTAGTACATTCAAGCAACTATCCAGCATTATAGAGTTGCATCTTAATGCATATTGATCTTTTTTATATTTTCTATTGTTATTTCCCATTTTATATTTAGCAGCTAGGGGCCATGCTTATTACAAATAAGATAGCATGCCCCTGTGTATATTCCTGTGTATATACTTCTGGATGCTCATTATTTCTTATATGCTGTAGCTTTGTTATATGTACCGTATTTTTCACCGTATAAGACGCACTTTTTCTTCCCCAAAACTGTGGTGGAAAAATTAGTGCGTCTTATACGGCGAATACACCCCTATGGCAGCGGTCCCTGCGGCCATCAACGGCCGGGACCCACGGCTAATACAGGACATCACCGATCACGGTGATGCCCTGTATTAACCCTTCAGACGCGGCGATCAAAGCTGACCGCCACGTCTGAAGCGAAAATAACAGTTACCCGGCTGTTCAGTCGGGCTGTTCGGGACCGCCACGGATAAATTGCGGCATCCCGAACAGCTTACAGGACACCGGGAGGGACCTTACCTGCCTCCTCGGTTTCTGCTCCGTGCCGGGATCCCCTGCATGGCCAGCACTCTCCTTCCTCGTCATCACGTCGCTGTGCACGCCGTCCCGTCATCCAATAGGAGCGGCGTGCGTAGTGACATCAAAGCGGCGACGGAGAGCGAGGATACTGGGCAGCAGAGACGTTCCGGAGAGACTGGGACACCCCGGGGACGCGGCAACAGCGATGGAGGGCGACATCCAGGGCAGCGGTGATGAGCGGTGATGGGTCCGGAGCGGCGGGGACACGTGAATATTACCTACTATACCAGTGGTCTTCAACCTGTGGACCTCCAGATGTTGCAAAACTACAACTCCCAGTATGCCGGTCCGCAGGTTGAAGATCATTGTCCTATACTTTACATTGTATTTGGTTCAGAATCTTTATTTTCTAGATTTTTATCCTATAAAATTTGGTGCGTCTTATATGCCGGAGCATCTTATATGACGAAAAATACGGTAACTTCTAATGAACGCACATGTCTGTGTCTGCATTGCTTTCTATAGTATTGTCAGTATACCTGATTAAAGGGGTACTCCGGTGGAAAACTATTTTCTAAATCAACTGGTGCCAGAAAGTTGAACAGATTTGTAAATTACTTCTATTTAAAAATCTTAATCCTTATCCCAGAACTTATCAGGAAGTTCTTTTCATTTTAAATGTCCTTTCTGTCTGACCACAGTGCTCTCTGATGACACCTCCTGACACAGACAGAGGTGTCAGCAGAGAGCACTGTGGTCAGACTGAAAAGTAAATCGAAAAGAACTTCCTCTGTAGTACACAGCGGCTGATAAGTACTGGAAACATTAAGATTTTTAAAGAGAAGTCATTTACAAATCTGTTTAATTTACTGGCATCAGTTGATTTAAAAAATAAAAAAAATGTTTTCTACCAGAGTACCCCTTTAACCCCTTAAGGACGCAGGACGTAAATGTACATCCTGGTGCGGTGGTACTTAACGCACCAGGACGTACATTTACGTCCTAAGCATAACCGCGGGCATCGGAGCGATGCCCGTGTCATGCGCGGCTGATCCCGGCTGCTGATCGCAGCCAGGGACCCGCCATTAACCCCTCAGGTGCCGGGATCAATACAGATCCCGGCATCTGCGGCAGTGCGCGATTTGAATGAATGATCGGATCGCCCGCAGCGCTGCTGCGGGGATCCGATCATTCATAACGCTGCACGGAGGTCCCCTCTCCTTCCTCCGTTCGGCTCCCGGCTTCTCCTGCTCTGGTCTGTGATCGAGCAGACCAGAGCAGAAGATGACCGATAATACTGATCTGTTCTATGTCCAATACATAGAACAGATCAGTATTAGCAATCATGGTATTGCTATGAATAGTCCCCTATGGGGACTATTCAAGTGTAAAAAAATTTTTTTAAAAATGTAAAAGTAAAAGTAAAAAACAAGTGAAAAATCCCCTCCCCCAATAAAAAAGTAAAACGTCCGTTTTTTCCTATTTTACCCCCAAAAAGCGTAAAAAAATTTTTTTATGGACATATTTGGTATCACCGCGTGCGTAAATGTCCGAACTATTAAAATAAAATGTTAATGATCCCGTACGGTTAACGGCGTGAACGAAAAAAAAAAAAAGTCCAAAATTCCTACTTTTTTAATACATTTTATTAAAAAAAAATTATAAAAAATGTATTAAAAGTTTTTTATATGCAAATGTTGTATAAAAAAAAAGGACAGATCATGGCGCAAAAAATGAGCCCCCATACCGCCGCTTATACGGAAAAATAAAAAAGTTATAGGTCATCAAAATAAAGGGATTATAAACGTACTAATTTGGTTAAAAAGTTTGTGATTTTTTTAAGCGCAACAATAATATAAAAGTATGTAATAATGGTATCATTTTAATCGTATTGACCCTCAAAATAAAGAACACACATCATTTTTACCATAAATTGGACGGCGTGAAAACGAAACCTTCCAAAATTAGCAAAATTGCGTTTTTCGTTTTCATTTCCCCACAAAAATAGTGTTTTTTGGTTGCGCCATACATTTTATGATATAATGAGTTATGTCATTACAAAGGACAACTGGTCGCGCAAAAAACAAGCCCTCATACTAGTCTGTGGATGAAAATATAAAAGAGTTATGATTTTTAGAAGGCGAGGAGGAAAAAATGAAAACGTAAAAACTTAAATTGTCTGAGTCCTTAAGGCCAAAATGGGCTGAGTCCTTAAGGGGTTAAGGCTAGGTTCACACACACAACGTTTTGTTTCCTTTTTACTGTTTTCGGTACACTCCATTTGGTTTTGCTGTATATAAAAAACACAAACTATGCTTTTATATACGGAGAAAAAACTACATCTACATTCTTGTCTTTTATAATGTAAGTCAATAGGAAACAGATTCTCCTGTATACATTATACCTTATGAAGTGTATAAAACATATACTGTATGTTAAATGGGGGGGGGGGGGCAGTGTGAACCCAACCTTAGTGCATTATCTTACTGTTTCTCAGTTTTAGCATATCATTGCAATAAAAGTTGAAGTTGGACATTGCTCCTTTGTCACTGAATTGCCGGGAGGAAGTTCAGATGCCTGTCAACTTATGGTCCCCCACACAATAACAAAAACATAATGTACACTGAAATGTAACATGAAGGTCAGTCAAGGGCATAAAAGATTTTGTTCTTCTGGAACTCCCTCAACCTGAGACCAAGCATTGTCCTGTACCCGGAGGAACCCAGGGCACACAGCACTGTAGAAACATAGAGGCAGAATGTGTTGGCAGACAAAAACCATTTGGCCCATCTAGTCTGCCAAATATCCTAAATAAACGAAACTCGAGAAAAAATAGATAATTGGTTTTCTCAACCCAAAGACCAATAAGAATATCCCTTGGTGAATATAAATAATATGTATCACGAGCGAAAATCACCAATAAGGCCTGAATATCAAACAATGCTTTACTTGGATATAAAAAATTACAAAAAGTTTTAACTAACAATGGGAAGGGGATTAGGGTACAGGTGAGTGCCTACACTAGGAACCCTACCTATCTAGATGGGCTCCTAAACTAAGTGTGGATAGGGGCAGGGAACATAGAGACAATACACAAAATATATTTAGATAAGTTAGCCTCTTTTACCAACGCGTTTCGCCTAATGTGGATACATAGGCTCATCAGGGGACAAGAGGACAACAAATATATACAGTGATAAGAAGGTTTAGTACATTAGAGCGTTAGTGGATTAACACTTAGTACACAGTTAACATCAAAAGGATGTATTCAGATAGACTGAGATAGATATAAGTGGGTCTCAGTGGTCAGGAACAGTCACAATAGAATAGATGTCGTGATGATGTCAGTATCTAGATGTCAAAGTATAGATGGACAAAGACACTAGAGGTATAGGATATACAGTAGAATATCAAACATATTAGGTATATAGTAAGATATCATGCACAGGCCAATTTAGTAACAAAGAAATGGTCTTTCAAATTTTTTTTCTTGGTTCACTCCATGGAACAAAGTTCATGCTGTGGAATAAATTACGGAACATAAGATGTCTGGTCTCAAAAGATAATCATAGAGTGAAAAAATTGTGAAATTTATCTTACCACAGTTATTGGATTGTGGTAAGCACCATAGCAGGTAATAGGCGATGAGAGGCCACAGAGCAAAATTTAGTCTAAAAGGAATAAAATAGACACAGTATGTATAATATGCATGCAAAATGTGGAACCAAAAAAAAGTAGGATATTAAAAAAAATGCCTACCCTGATATAGAGACCTGTGTAAATTGTATATCCTATATAGACCAAGATCAAGTTTATATTGGATCCAGATGCGGTTAGTGACTGTGAACCCAAAATTAAGAACAAAGTCAAAGAATATTCTCCATGTTTATCAATAAAAAATATAAAATATATTATATAATTGAAAGCCGGTTCCACTAACCTGTCCCCAGCAGGTAAATAGAGTCAGCATGTACAAAGATGAAGCAGGGCACCGGCAGCCCAAGGTAAGTCCCAGGTAACTGGAGAAAAGTAATGCCGATAATAGTTGAATATAGGAAACTGTGAGGGAATGCAGTCAATAAGATGCCTGATATAGCCTATCTCACAAACCTTATTGGATAGAAGTACGATGTCTGCTGCCGAAGATGGTGAGCCCCAACACGCCGCTGGGTACAGTAGCTCACCCAGCGCTTAAATGGAGATCCCAGACGCCTAATGTGACGCTGCTTCCGGTATGAGGAACGCAGAAAAGACCTCACTTCCGGTAGGATGAACCGCAAGTGAATGGAGATCACAGATCCCTGTTGTGACGCTGCTTCCAATGTGTGGAACGCAGCGGGATGTAGCTTATGGTTAGATGGACCGCAAATGGACGCAGCCCATATAGAGGTTTCTCTTAGTGTATGGATTGCAGCGGGACGTTACTTCCGGTCACAGTGGACCGCAAACAAACGCGGTCCATATCAAATAATGGCCCCTTTGACAAAATGCAGATTTTAGACCATGGAGCGCAGCATAACATCACATCATTGTGGAACGCAAACCGGCGTGATGTTAATAAAGAATCGTCTCAATTAGATGTAATGAGAGTGATAATAGCAGGGAAGTATTGGTTAACAGTATGGGAGATACTTTATAAAAATTAATAAACCGATAAGAAAAAATAATACATGATAGATAAAAATGTAATAAAGGCCATTAATGATTCACATATTTATCACAAAGATAAAATAATTATTTTTTTTGAAACATGGAGAATTATTGGTTTATATAGACTGTTTGTTCAAACACACTGGGACCATATGATAGAGGCGGCAGGCAACTTAAGAAGATAAGTGGAGGGGGGGGGGGATGTTAGGCCCCCTGGTCTCTGAAACAGTGTTGGGAGAAACTTTAAATAAATGATGCAAATGAAATCGCATCATTAAGTCCAAAGAGGACATAGGTTTTCAGCTGATAGATCCATTTGGTCTCTGTTTGTAGAAGTTTTTTTTATCTAAGTCCCCACCACTACTGTCCAATTGGACTGTGGTAATGATTTGGAATGTTAAATTGAGAGGGGAATCTGGATGGAAAAGATGCATATGGTTGGATAAAGTTTTATCCCTTTTGTTTTTTATGTCCCCTTTATGTTCAAGGATACGTCGTCTGAGCTGCCTGCTTGTTTTGCTGACGTATCCCTTGGGACAGGTACAGGAAGCTAAGTAAATGACACCCATTGTCTTACAATTACCATAATTCCGATTTGTATAGACATGATCATCAGTATAGCGTTTGAAGGATTTCGAGACTTTAATATAGTCACAGGCTTTACAGCCACCGCATCTATAGGTGTCCTTAATATTTTGATTGAGCCACGAGGGTTGCTTCGGAGTGGAAAAGTGACTATGGACCAATAGGTCCTGTAGGTTTTGAGACCTTCTATACGTCACTATTGCTCTATCCTCAATTAATTTCCCTACCAGTGGGTCAGATTTCAAGATAGGCCAGTAGTGATTGATTATTGATCTGATGTCTGCCGCTGCAGCATCAAATGTGGCAATGATGCGTGGGGGGGTCATCTCATCCTGGATCCTGTCCTTAGATTTAAGGAGACTATTTCTATCTTTTGTCCATGCATTTTGATATGCTTGTTTCAGAAATCTGTCAGGATATCCTCTTTGTCTAAAGCATGACCTAAGGTCACTGGCCTCTGTTCTAAAGGCTTTGTCTGATGAGCAATTTCATCAAATACGGTAATATTGCCCTTTAGGGATACCCTTTTTTAGGGGTACAGGATGATGACTTTCCCACCTGAGTAGGTTATTTCCTACGGTTGGTTTTCTTTATACTTTAGTATGGATGGTTCCATCTTCACTACGTTCCAATGTGACGTTGAGAAAATGTAGGGATTTTTTATTAATCTCATGTGTAAACCTTACGCCTATGTTGTTCACATTAATGTCATTAATGAAATGGTGAAAGGACTCGGATGTTCCGGACCAAATGATTGCTATATCGTCAATATAGCGTGCCCAAAGTATGATGGAATCATGGTACATTGAGTAGTGGTCGCTAAAGATAACAGTCTCCTCCCACCAACCCAGGAGCATGTTGGCATAGGTGGGGGCCACTGGGGACCCCATTGCCGTGCCCCTGAGTTGGTGGTATACTTTACGATTGAACAGAAAGAAATAATGCGTCAGGATGAATTATAACAATGTCATAATTAGTTTGTTATGAGGTGTCAAATGTAAACTTCTACTTTTGAGGTAGAAGTCTACCGCCTCCAATCCTGATGTGTGGGGAATGGAGCTATAAAGAGCTTCCACGTCGTTCGTACACAAGCAGTGATTTTGTTCTAGAGTAATACCGTCCAATTTTAGTAGTAGGTCAGTCGTATCTCTTGTATACGACGGTAAACTCAGGACAAACGGTCTTAAAATTTTGTCCAAATAGATACTTATATTTTGAGTCAGGTTGTCTATGCCCGACACAATTGGGCGACACTTAAGGGGTGATAGCCCTTTATGTACCTTTGGTAGTCCATAAAAGGTAGATGTCCGTGGGTGGAGAGGAAGCAAGAAAGAGAACTCATTCTCATCAATTAGTTTAGAGGATTTCGCTTCTAGGAGGATATTTTTTAATTCCTTGTGATATTTCATAGTTGGATTTGAGTCTAGGATTCGATAGGTTGTATTGTCGTTCAGTACATCCAGATACATTTGAATATATTGGTCCTGATTCATTATCACTAAATTGCCTCCTTTATCAGAAGGTTTGATAATTTTGTCGGTATTATTTTTGAGAGATTCTAGCACCAAAGATTCAGATCTTGATAGATTATAACTTGGTATTTGGAAATTAGAGAGAGTATGCTCAATGTTTTGACAGACTATATCGACAAAACTGTCGATGCAATCATGATCTCCCACCGGTGGGAACTGTGCACTTTTGAGTTTTAGATTTGTAAATGGGCCCTCTCCTGGGACCCTATCACTTTCTGATAACAATGAGTGTAGCTACTCCCTCAAGATCTGATGGAGCAATACCGAAGGTAGTACATGTACATGTATCCTTTTTTTTCAAATAATTTTTTCCATTTCAATTTTCGGCCAAAAAGATGAATATCTTTAATCCAGTCAAATATTTTGGGTATAGCAGTCGGTACAAATGATAAACCTTTATTCAGTACGGCTGGTTCATGGTCTGTAAGAATGTGTGCGGAGAGATTAATAATCTGATTATCTGTTAATTCCTCTAATTCCGTGGTAGTTGTCCTCAGAGTCCGATAGTTCCGCTTCTGAGGAGGAAATGTCAGTCTTGGTAATTCTTTTGGATTCCTGTCCAATGAAGGTATAGGCCCGATTATCCCTAAATTCTGTGAGATCTCTTTTAAATTGTTTGTGTTTCCGTTCTTTCAACACAAATTTGTATTTTTCTATATTGTTCTGTAATTCTCCCTCTTTTTTGGTAAAGTCTGGATCACTTCTCAGGGTATTGGCAGTTTTAATCAGGTCTTGTAAATTGTTTGTAACTGTGTCTAAATTGATCTTTTCTTCCTCTAAAAGGAGCTGCATAAATCTAATAGATGCAGAGGTGGCTTCTTTTTCCCATTTTGTCATCAATCGTGGAGTCCTGGATCGTACTGCTGGAATTATAGAAATTCTAAGGCCTTTTGGGACAATATTGTTAAGAATATAATTTTCCAAGGACTTGACCTCCCACCAAGATTTCAGTTTATCTTTGTATGTTATATATAGTTCTTTAAAGATAGTAGTAAGTGTTGGAATAGATTTGTTAGTTTGAATGAATTCTTTCTCTGAGAAGACCTCTCTTGCTTCCTCGTTCCAACCTTCCGTATTCAGAGACTGAAGAAAGTTGCTTGCCATCTCAAGTATAGTTACTCAAAATAATAGCCTCTGAAGGGGCGAAATCATAAATCCATCAACGAAACTCGAGAAAAAATAGATAATTGGTTTTCTCAACCCAAAGACTGATATATAAACCCCTCCCTGTGTTTGTTATGCCTGATGAAACAGCGCAAGTGCGGTAAAACGCGTCGCATTGGATTAAATCTGTTCGCTACACACCTGGCTCTATTGTCTTCTCCTTGGTCAGCGCCAGAATTCCTATCCTCCTCAGAGTTTGCTATACATCTCCCTATCTTATATGAAGGATAACCTTATGCCTATCTTTATCTTATATGAAGGATAGCCTTATACCTATCTCTATCTTATATGAAGGATAGCCTTATGTCTATCCCTATCTTATATGAAGGATAGCCTTATACCTATCTTTATCTTATATGAAGAATAGCCTTATGTCTATCTTTATCTTATATGAAGGATAGACTTATGTTTATCTTTATCTTATATGAAGGATAGCCTTATACCTATCACTATATTATATGAAGGATAGCCTTATACCTATCTCTATCTTATATGAAGGATAGTGTCACGATGCCGGCTGGCAGGTAGTGGATCCTCCGTGCCAGAGAGGGATGGCGAGGACCGCGCTAGTGGACCGGTTCTAAGCCACTACAGGTTTTCACCAGAGCCCGCCGCAAAGCGGGATGGTCTTGCTGCGGCGGTAGTGACCAGGTCGTATCCACTAGCAACGGCTTACCTCTCTGGCTGCTGAAGATGCTGAAGATAGGCGCGGTACAATGGAGTAGGCAGAAGCAAGGTCGGACGTAGCAGAAGGTCGGGGGCAGGCGGCAAGGATCGTAGTCAGGGGCAACGGCAGGAGGTCAGGAACACGGACTAGGAACAGACTAGGGAACGCTTTCACTAGGCACTAAGGCAACAAGATCCGGCAAGGGAGTGCAAGGGAGGAGACTAGATATAGCCAGGGAACAGGTGGGGACCAATTAAGCTAATTGGGCCAGGCACCAATCATTGGTGCACTGGCCCTTTAAGTCTCAGGGAGCTGGCGCGCGCGCGCCCTAGAGAGCGGAGCCGCGCGCGCCAGCACATGACCGCAGGAGACGGGAACGGGTAAGAGACCTGGGATGCGATTCGCGAGCGGGTGCGTCCCGCTGTGCGAATCGCATCCCCAACGGCCATGACAGAGCAGCGCTCCCGGTCAGCGGGAGTGACCGGGGAGCTGCAGGAAGAAAGACGCCGTGAGCGCTCCGGGGAGGAGCGGGGACCCGGAGCGCTAGGCGTAACAGTACCCCCCCCCTTGGGTCTCCCCCTCTTCTTGGGGCCAAAGAACCTGAGGAAAAAAAACTCAATTTTTCCGTGATGAGGTCCGATGCAAATTAGGAGGGGTTCTGTGTGGAAACGTACGGGACAGTCCAATCTTTTATTGTAAAAACAATAGATGTAGAGGGGTCTGGCGAGACTGGTCACAGGAACGTAGAACCTGTTGATGAGAGAGGCCAAAAAAAATTTTCCTGCAGATCCGGAATCCAAGAAGAGCATAGTAGAGAAGGAGAAGGTAGAGGCAGATATCCGCACAGGCACAGTAAGGCGTGGAGAAGCAGAGTTGACATCAAGAACTGTGTCACCTTTGTGCGGAGTCAGCGTACGTCTTTCCAGGCGGGGAGGACGGATAGGACAATCCTTCAGGAAGTGTTCGGTACCGGCATAGTACAGGCAAAGATTCTCCATGCGGCGTCGTGTCCTCTCTTGAGGTGTCAAGCAAGACCGGTCAACTTGCATAGCCTCCGCGGCGGGAAGCACAGGAACAGATTGCAGAGGACAAGAGGAGAGAGGAGCCGGAGAGAAAAAACGCTTCGTGCGAACAAAGTCCATATCCAGGCGGAGCTCCAGACGCCATCCGGAAGAACGCATGTCAATGCGAGTGGCTAGATGAATGAGTTCATGTAGGTCAGCAGGAGTCTCTCGTGCGGCCAGAACATCTTTAATGTTGCTGGATAGGCCTTTTTTAAAGGTCGCGCAGAGAACCTCACTATTCCAGGACAACTCGTAAGCAAGAGCACGGAACTGAATGGCGTACTCGCCAACGGAAGAAACACCCTGGGCCAGGTTCAGCAGGGCAATCTCGGCTGAAGAAGCTCGGGCAGGTTCCTCAAAGACACTTCGAATTTCCGAGAAGAAGGAGTGTACAGAGGCAGTGACGGGGTCATTGCGGTCCCAGAGCGGTGCGGCCCATGACAGGGCTTTTCCAGACAGAAGGCTGACTACGAAAGCCACCATAGACCTCTCAGTAGGAAACTGGTCCGACATCATCTCCAAGTGCTGGGAACATTGCGAAAGAAAGCCACGGCAATACTTAGAGTCCCCATCAAATTTGTCCGGCAAGGACAGGCAGAGGCTAGGAGTGGCCACTCGCTGCGGAGGAGGTGCAGGAGCTGGCGGAGGAGAAGATTGCTGGAGAAGTTGCGACTGAAGTTGGTGCGAAATGGTGGACATTTCCGACAGCTGACGGGTTAGAAGGGCGATCAGTCGGGCTTGCTGGGCGGCCACCGTGGTGAGGTCAGCGACCACTGACAGAGGAACTTCAGCGGGATCCATGGCCGGATCTACTGTCACGATGCCGGCTGGCAGGTAGTGGATCCTCCGTGCCAGAGAGGGATGGCGAGGACCGCGCTAGTGGACCGGTTCTAAGCCACTACAGGTTTTCACCAGAGCCCGCCGCAAAGCGGGATGGTCTTGCTGCGGCGGTAGTGACCAGGTCGTATCCACTAGCAACGGCTTACCTCTCTGGCTGCTGAAGATGCTGAAGATAGGCGCGGTACAATGGAGTAGGCAGAAGCAAGGTCGGACGTAGCAGAAGGTCGGGGGCAGGCGGCAAGGATCGTAGTCAGGGGCAACGGCAGGAGGTCAGGAACACGGACTAGGAACAGACTAGGGAACGCTTTCACTAGGCACTAAGGCAACAAGATCCGGCAAGGGAGTGCAAGGGAGGAGACTAGATATAGCCAGGGAACAGGTGGGGACCAATTAAGCTAATTGGGCCAGGCACCAATCATTGGTGCACTGGCCCTTTAAGTCTCAGGGAGCTGGCGCGCGCGCGCCCTAGAGAGCGGAGCCGCGCGCGCCAGCACATGACCGCAGGAGACGGGAACGGGTAAGAGACCTGGGATGCGATTCGCGAGCGGGTGCGTCCCGCTGTGCGAATCGCATCCCCAACGGCCATGACAGAGCAGCGCTCCCGGTCAGCGGGAGTGACCGGGGAGCTGCAGGAAGAAAGACGCCGTGAGCGCTCCGGGGAGGAGCGGGGACCCGGAGCGCTAGGCGTAACAGATAGCCTTATGCTTATCCCATGCATGCTTAAACTCCTTCATTGTATTTTCAGCTACCAGTTCTGCAGGAAGGCTATTCCATGCATCCACTACTCTCTCAGTAAAGTAATACTTCCTGTTATTACTGCAGAAATCTTTGCCCCTCTAATATAAAACAGTGTCTTCTTTTTCTTATTTTAAATATCCTCTCCTCTTTTACCGTGTTGATTCCCTTTATGTATATAAAAGTATCTATCATCTCCCCTCTGTCTCTTCTTTCTTCTATACATGTTAAGGTCCTTTAACCTTTCCTGTTAAGTTTTATCCTGCAATCCATGTACTAGTTTAGTCGTTCTTCTCTGAATGTATCCATATACATTGTACATAGATAGTCTCCAATACTGCGCACAATATTCCAAGTGAGGTCTCACCAGTGTCCTGTACAGCGGTACAAGCACTTCCCTTTGCTGATAATACCTCCCCCTATACACCCAAGCATTCTGCTAGCATTCTCTGCTGTTCTATGACATTGTCCACCTACCTTTAAGTCTTCTGATATAATGACCCCTAAATCCCCTTACTCAGACACAGAGGTTGGGACTTTATCAAATATTATATATTTTGCCCTTGGGTCTTGCACTATTGCATCTTTGTTTGTCTCTGAGGATTTCCTCGGTGTATCATTGGCTATCGCTTGAAGGTTTGTGCAACCCTCCAAAGATAAGCTTCCCCAAACCATCACTAGATAATGTTGCAGGAAGTATACCATTCCCCAAACTCCTGTGTCCTATGTGCCTAGTGTGAACCTGCTCTCATCTGGCAAATGGTGAAAACATCAACTCTAAGATTTTTTGGTGCCAATCAAGGTGCCCCATGCTGGGGTGTAAGCACAGATGCCACCGTTGGGCCTTCATGCCACCTTTACCTTCTTACTCAGTACCTACAAGAGCAGAGTCTCTGGTCTTTTGAAAGAAGTCCCTGCTCCTGTGCAAATCTGAAGCAGCCGATTCCACTGAAATGAATTTCCAATGATTTGCTTGTCTGTAGTAAGGACAACAGAGGAGGTTATGATATAAAAACACTGACACTTGGGGGGCGTGGCTTGACGCGCTGGACGGAGGACGTGTTCCCTAGGAGCTCCTGCCTGGGCCTCCTGAATTTGGGCTAATTCACTGTGTTATGGGAGGCAACCAAAGACACAGAAAGCCTAAGAAGCCCTCTAAACCCTCCGTGACGGTGCCCCTACTGATCCCGGACTTTTTTAAGCCTCAGAAGCTGCAGACTGCCCGGGGGAAGTCTGCGCCGGTACACAACTTCTCTGCTGGGCCCCAAACCGGAAGTGCGCCTCTGCCTGAAGTCTTCGCTGCGCAGCTACAGGAGACCGCAGCCATGGAGGGACGCACACCGCCTGCTGACCGCCGGGACCCTCCAGTGCCAGACGGGAAGCCGAGGATGCAGCAGCCTGCCGCGGCCCACCAGGGACAGCAAGTATTGTTAGGCGCACTGTCGCCTCCGGACACCCCCTCATCCCACTCAAAAGCCCCAGCGCCGCAAGCGCGCGCGGCGAGTCCCTGACAGCGGGACCCCCCCCACCGGTCTCTCCCAGTCAAGGTGCCCCTGACATGAAGCTGGGACCCCCTACACCACCCCATGCAGCAGGGAATCTGTGGGACCAGAGCGACTTCCCCGACCTCCCTGCCCCACATTCTTAGGTGGCTCCTGCACAACCCACCTCTGGCTCTGCCCCAGCACTGCACCAGGCAGCTGATCCATCCATCCCGACTCAGGCTCTTCTACCTGCTTCTGCTACACTCCCCAGGGCCTCAAAACAGTCTCCCTCCCTGTCTGCTGGGACTTCACCTGCTTTGTCCCCCCACCCTGCTACCCGGTCTCCTGCTGTGTCCCCTGCTGTCCACCCGGTCCCAGGACCCCCCCAAGAGATGTTCTGGACTGGGCTTCGGAAATGGAAGCTAATGACCCAAACTATGATAGAGACTCATGTGAGTCCTCGGACGATACTGACACCCCGGACTACTGGGGAGCAAGTCCCCCCGCAAAAAAGAAACTCTTTAAGACACCCTCAAAACTCTCTGCCGCCCGGCGACATGGATCTGACTATTCTTCTTCAGATGACTCCAGCCCAAACGCGAGGATTACACCTAGACAACCTAGATCTCCCTCATATCATCATAGGGAAGACTCTGAGCTACCATCTGCTCAGCATCCAACAACCCCCCCATTGCCGATGCCTGAAATGGCTGCTAACACTTTAAAGAGTCACCCTGAACTTCAGGCGCTATTAGCTCTACTACCAACGAAGGCGGATATGTTCTCCCTGGCAGCAGACCTTAAATCGGCTTGGCAAAAAGACCTACAACCCGTCAAAAAAGATATTTCCTCTCTGCAGACTAGGGTTCAATCCCTTGAGGACTTTAAATCTTCTGTGACTGCGCAAGTGCAGTCCCTACGGGAATCTACTAAAGGTCTATCCCTGCAGCAAGCTGCGACCGTTGAACACCTGGATGATATAGATAACAGGAACAGGTGCAATAACATCCGCATCAAAGGCTTGCCTGAATCGGTGCTCCCACAGGAACTGTCGCCTACATTGCAGAGACTATTTAACAACATTTTTCAAAAGCCGCCTGAACATCCGATTGAATTAGATAGAGCTCATCGCGCGCTCAAAGCTAAAAGCCCCGATCCCAATAAACCAAGAGACGTCATCTGCCGTGTACACCACTTCGCCCAAAAGGATGAAATAATGCGTAAAGCACGGACTCTCAAGAATCTCGCCTATAATGGGGCGGCTCTCCAACTGTTCCCGGACTTATCAATCCGCACGTTGCGCCTGAGAGCAGCTCTGAAACCCCTCCTGACCCTTCTCCAGAATGCCAAAATACTATACAGGTGGGGGTTCCCATTCTCGCTGACTGCTAGACATGGTTCTACCACAGCGACCTTATGTCGCCCGGAAGATATGCCTAGTTTTCTACGCACTTTCAAGCTGCCACCGGTTCCTTTGCTGAAGTGGGAAGGACTGTTCCAGTTTACCTCATCAGTCCCGCAGGCCGTGCGTCAAACACAGCCAGGGACGGGGAACACCACCTCATGCCGGCCAACTGTCTCTGAGTCAGAAGAGAAAGACATGAACTTTCGCATCCAGCCACCTGAGGTTTCCCTTATTCAAGTCCTGTGAGCCTTCCTGGGAGTCCTCAAATGCGGAACTCTGACACTGACCAATTTGCATCATTCTTCATACCCAGTTCTCTTTTGTTTTGAGATGATAGTATATTTCTCTTAGACAGTTTTCCCTTGCTGTTTGGTGTTATGTTTAGCTGACCGGTCTCCAGCTACTAATGACTACCTAACACCCTCCCCCCCCCCTACTTCCCTTAGTATGTTACACGGCATTCGTTGTTGCCTCCCTCCCATCTGATATCAAAGGGTTGCTTACCCGTTTGTACCTATAGCCCTGACTTAATTTTGTCCTTGCTTTACTTAGGTTGCAAGGTTACCCATAGGTGTTCATTAGGCCCAGGTCCCCTGTGCGTCCTAGTTATAATGCATATATTGATGACATGTACCGTGAAACATGTGGCCCCTGGCCATCGCCTCTTCGATGTTTCCCCCACTAGGTCCGAGCCCAGACTGGTTCTGGCTTGTGTTCTGGCCCTTATGGCCACCTTCTTTAGTCCCCATGCATATGTGTCTGTGCGTGTGCTCGATTTTTTTTCTTGTTCCTCATGTTGTTTTCTCCTATCTCTTTCTTTTCTAGATCACCTACTTCAACATACCATTCTCTTCCCTGCGGAGCGGACGTCTGGAGACGCCTTGAGAACCTGAGTAAGTTCCCCAGCTATACTAATACTGATCATGGGCACTGACGTTAAGGTTGCTTCACTTAATGTGAAGGGCTTTAATACTCCAGAAAAAAGAGCGCAGATCTTATATGCTTCACATAGACAAAAAGTACACATTCTTACACTTCAAGAAACCCACTCCAAGGAAGGCCACCTCCCTCCTATGAGTACTAGATACTACACTAAGTGGTACCACAGCACCAATCAGGAAGCCAGGACGAAGGGGGTCTCTATCGCCTTCCACAGATCTCTACCAGTTGAGGTCATCTCTACATTGCTTGATCCACATGCTATATACGCCTTTATCAATTTCATGTTATTGGGACACTGCTTTACAGTTGCCTCGATATATGCTCCCAACTGCTCTCAAGTACCTTTCCTAATTCAGACGATTGACGCCTTAGCAAACTTTGCCACGGGTAATCTCATACTGTGTGGGGACTTTAATGTCCCCCTTTTTCCTTCTTGTGACACCTCCACAGGCCACTCTACCATATCTCACAGCAAACTGCGAGCACTACGTCTCAAACTCCACTCCCTCCAACTCAACGACACTTGGCGGACACAACACCCCCAAGATAGGCACTACACATTTTACTCCCACCCTAGAAACTCCTACAGTAGGATTGATTATATCTTCCTGCAACACCACCTACTGCCATCCGTCTCCTCCACCTCTATTGGAGTGGTCACCCATTCGGATCACGCACCTGTGTTCTGCTCTTTTTCCCTCTCCTCTTTTGCCAAACCCCATGCCTCTTGGAAGCTTAATGAATCGCTATTGCTGGATGCACTTTGCCTCCAGGAGCTCAAAGACTCTGCTGCACAATTTGAGGAACATCACGCTGAAGACCCTAGAGGGGTATCCTTAGAGGGGTTCTAATGAGGCACGGGGCACGGCTTAAGAGGGAGGCTGGATTGAAATTCAGGTCTTTGATGCAATCCATTTGTGAGCTAGAGACACAACACAAGCGTTCTCAACTGGACAGTGTCTACAGAGACTTGATCAGAGATAGGCATGAACTGCTAGAAGTCTTGAACTCCAAACATCGATATTATAAACAACTCACATTGAAAGTCTTCTATGAGTGGGGCAATAAGTCGGGTCGCCTTCTTGCCTCAGCTATTAGAAAGAAGCGCACGTCCACATATATCCTAGCGATTAGAACGACCACAGACTCTGTATCCCATCTGACCCCGGACATATTGTCTGCCTTCCACAAATACTACACTGAGCTGTATAGTCTCCCTAAACCTCCTGCTCTGGTTGCACGATCCCTTTCTACCCCTTCCCTACAGCAATACTTAGACTCCACTGCGTTGCCTAGGCTCCCCCTTGATGTAGTCCAATCATTAGAAGCTCCCTTCTCTATTGCAGAACTTGATGATGCGATCTCAGCATTACCGTCGGGTAAGAGTCCTGGACCTGACGGATACACCAGTAAATTCTACAAGGCCCTTAAACCAGAACTGCTAAAACCCCTCCTTGCCACGTTTAATGTGGTTTTGCAGGACTCCCCACTACCCCCCTCCTTTTGAGAGCCTATGTTACGGTCATCCCGAAAGAGGGCAAGGACCCCCTTCTCTGCCCCAGCTACAGGCCTATATCCCTTATCAATATTGACGCCAAACTGTTTGCGAAACTATTGGCGAACAGGCTGGCTGACCACTTGGGCTCACTCATCCACCTGGACCAGGTGGGCTTTGTCCGCGGACGCGAGGCAAGGGACAATACCCTACGTGCTTTCTCTACCGTACATTATGCGAGGAAGTATAACATCCCCTTATTGCTCTTGTCTCTGGACGCGGAGAAGGCCTTCGACCGGGTGGATTGGGACTTCTTAAAAATGACGCTCTCTCAGATTGGCATTGGTGATGCTATGATGGCCCGTATAATGGCTCTATACTCTAACCCCCAGGCCCAGATACAAGTAAATGGCCAACTTTCCCCGCCCTTTCCCATTTGTAATGGCACGCGGCAGGGTTGCCCCCTGTCTCCGCTCTTATACGTGCTCTGCATGGAACACCTCCTTATTGATATCAGACGGAATCCTGACATAAAGGGGATATTGGTGCCGCCCTGCCACTACAAATGCTCGGCCTTTGCCGACGATTTGCTACTATTCCTCTCCTCCCCGCAAGTGTCCTTACCCTCTCTGATTGCCACGATCCGAAGACTTGCTAGTTATAGCTATTACAAATTAAAAACATCCAAATGTGAGGCACTAAACATATCCACCCCAACATATATTCTCCAAGCCCTGAAAACATCGTACCCATTTAAGTGGCAATCGCACTCCCTTAAATACCTAGGTGTCCAGGTACCTGCTGATCTGGCTGATACGTACAAACTTAACTTCCCCCCCCCCCTTTTACAGATGCTGCGCTCGGACTTGACCAGGTGGGAACGTGGCGACCTCTCCTGGCTGGGGAGAGTGAATGCGTTTAAAATGAATATCCTCCCCCGCCTCCTATACTTATTTTCAGGAATCCCGATGCTCTTGCCCCGTTCCTTTTTTTAGAGAGGTTACTGCTATCCAAACTGGTTTTGTGTGGACGCACCGTCACCCTCGTTTGGCTAAACACATACTAATTAGCCGTAAACGTGACGGCGGTCTGGCCCTCCCGGATTTCTCTGCATACTATTTGGCGTCGACCCTCAGCAGAGTGTTAGACAGTTTTCACCATAGAGACGAGAAACGGTGGGTGACCTTTGAGCACGATATGTTGGGGATTTATCTACGGGCGGTGTTGTGGCTCCCTGTTAAATCTTGGACCAAACATGGGTCTTTGAATATCCCACCAGTGGCGGCCTCTGTAATTTGGGCCCATAAGATGTACTCCTCTCGGATGTCCATGTTTCCGACCACTAGTCCTCTATCCCCGCTCTTTGGTAACCCGCTGTTTCCTCCGGCTCTATCCTCATCGAGCTTTCTGTCGCTATGCAGGACCTCCGCACCGACGATACATGACTTGCTATCCTTGACGGGTCTGAAACCTCTCACGGACATTATGGGTGAAACTCCCGTCTCCGCGTCTAACACTTTTCAATACCTACAACTCAAACACTTTTATGAGACTAATAAGACAAAATTAGATCTGCATAGGGTCCTTACACCGTTTGAGCATTTGTGCACCTCCACATCACCTCTGCGTGGTACTGTCAGCACCCTATATGTAATGCTACTGGATAGCCTAACTACAGAACCGATGCCCCATTGCTCTGCATGGGTGAGGGAACTTAACTGCTCCATCTCTGAGGAGGAATGGAAACAGGCGTTTGCGTGGTGTCACCGGTCCTCCATCTCGTCTAAAGCGCATGAGACAAACTATAAGATAATGACACATTGGTACCGTGTTCCATCTCTTCTTGCCCGCATCTATCCGACGCTTGCTGACGGTGTGGACGGCGGGGAGGCACCATGTCACACGTCTGGCTAGATTGTCCAGCGCTGAGTTCCTTCTGGTCCCAGCTGTGGGATATTGTTGAAAAGGTGTTGAAGACTCACATCCCTAAGACACCCAAAGTCCTCCTCTTGTCGATTCTCCCATCCACCATACCGAGGGCCTCGGTCCGCTTGCTCCATTTCTTACTCTTGGCTGCTAGGACTGTGATCCCCCGCCTGTGGAAATCGTCCACACCCCACACCCCCTCCATTTCGTCCTGGCTTTGAGAGGTTTCATACATACATAGGACGGAGGAGTCAGTCGCAGACTCACGTGGTCAATTGGATAGATTCACTTCCACATGTATCGTATCGTGCCGCAGGATAAGTACTCTTTGAATGTTGATCTAGTCTTTCCCTTTCTCCCTCCTTCTTCCATCTCCTTCTATTCCCTCCCTCTCTTGTCTCGCACTCAAGAATGCACTGTTGACCCAAGGTAGACCATTGACTGACGCGTCCTGTCGTGACTGACATCTGCCACTGACAGACAGACACACTCTAGTTTCACCTTTGGTACTGCTAATAAAGAAGACACTCACTGTTGACGCGACTGGTCACCTCTGTATTGTAGACGTTAAATGAGAGTGTGTGAGTTACCACGTTATCAATCGTTTTCCATTGCTATGCTCTTGCTCTCTATGTCCCATGACGCTTAGTCCCTGTTTTATGCTGTTTATATGACTTCTGTAATACCGTTTAAGGATCACTTACAGTGCTCTTGTTATGCTGCACTATTAATACGTTAATAAAGATATATTTTGAAAAAAAACCAAAAACACTGACACTTGTCGGCTAGTCCCAGATTTGCTAGGCCATCGTTTATTGGCATATCAGGGCAGAGGCTTGTATGAAACTAGGTTTACTTTTCTGCTAACATTAATTTATTTCACAATAGGATTATAAGAGTAAATATTAAAATCGATTCTAGATTGAACCTAAATCCTTTGAACATTTTGCTGAGCTCACTGTTTGTCCCATGATTTGTCAATTTGGCCTGTAGCTTATCATGGCCTTTTACCCGCCCAGTATCAGTGGAGAAGTGGTCTGAGGTCAGTCATGGGATGTAATGGCAGCTGTCACATTGGCCCTGATTTACTAAGAGTGGAGTGCAGTTTTCTTTGCCGGGTATTTTTTCCCAACAGATATTTTCCACGGTATTTACTAAGGTTTGCTTTTTATTTTTTTTATGCATGCTCTGATCTTTGAAGTTTTCCTGTATCTTTCTGGGGAAACCTTAGTAAATATGTTGGGATTTTTTTTGAAAAAATTGGGAACACGTCCCCTTTTTATGACCACACTCCCCTTCATATGGCGGCCATGCCCCATTTTCGGGTTTTCTCGAAGATGGAGAGTTGTTTTTTTTTTTTTTTTTTTATTCTGGTGCAAATTATGGCACATATTTTGTCGCAGACTGAATTTCTGGTGAAATGCACCAGAATCTGGCGCACAACAGAACATGTCGGGTTTACAATAGTAAATCAAGGCCATTGTGTACTGGGTGAGATGGTTTGAAAATCAGCATATCGAACATTTTCATTTTATTTATTTAAAGTGGTTTTTCACACAGTAAATATAAGGCCAGGTTTACACTGTGTAAAATTGGGTGATGTATTTAGTTTTTTTGTGTGGGGTAACCAATACTGAAGAGTTCCTGTTAGATGAACTTGGCATTTAAGACTCTGAGAATAGATTACTCTGTGTATAGAAAAGTTCATTTATTATGGGGCTTATCATACAATACATACTGACACATTTCCATAATGAATAGTGATATTCCAAGCAGAGCAAGAGATGGCGTGTCACTAGCGTACCGCAGTGTCCCAGTACAGTACATCTTGTATGGTTTCATGTAGCGTCACCTGAATTTACTTTATTTTACAATCAATGTGGCAGCTTTTGGGAAACACTGGGGCCTAACTGTCCACTCCAGCCACACGTGACACCTGAGGCATTCCTGCTCCTAAATGAGAGGGGCTATAGGCTCCAGCGGACCCCTGCCCTACCACCATGTTCCCCTGGGGCCCCACTACTTGCTGTTATTTGTTTAATGGTAAGAATAGAATGATGAGGACACAATGTTCTGGGGATCCCCTCAGCTATCCAAGCATTGTGCAGCTATTGCAATACAAACCGGTCATACACATTACATGAATATCCACAGGACCAGCTGACTAGTCTGGTAACCTTCCGACTCCCATCTGATAACAGATGGTGGGGACAATAAGGATCATGCAGTTGAATTTTAACATTTCCACATGCCTGATCCTTTTGTTCTTGGATTGATAAGCTGCCACAAGAGGTGTCGGAAGGCACTATCTCCACTATTCCTATTGAGAACATGTGCATGCTTGGATGAGCTGAGTGTGCATGTGTATGAAAGGGCCTGTAGAGATAGCTGTCAGCCAAATAAGCTTCTGACTGACAGCTACCTAAGATATTTGGAGGGACATTTATCATTGTTGCTTTGGTAAGGCTGCATTCACACCTCGTTTTTGGAATACAGTTGCCGTATCCGGTTTGATAAAAAGAAACGTATCGAACCGTAGTGCAAACCGTATACATAGACATTTCATTGTAAACCGTAAGCCAACCGTAGCATCAGGTTGTGTACGGTTGTATAGTGTACTATGGTTTTGTGTCCCGGTCAAAAACCATATCCAACCTGTATACAGTTATTTTAAAATGGAGTTCTATGGTAACCGTATGTAACCGTATGTGCATACGGTTACATCCGGTTTGCACAATACGTTTTTTCATTTTTTTCATTTTTTTTTTTTTTGGGAAATTCAATAAAAAGAAGAACTTTATTTTAAATGTTGACAAACTTTAAAACCGTATATATTTTTTTTCAAGAAAAACGTATTAAAACATATGCAAACGTATATCCGTTTTTAAACCATATACAGTTTAAAAACGTGAGGAGGCATATACGGTTACATACGTTTGCATACGTTTCGGTCCGGTTCGGTGACATACGTTTTTTTAACAGAAACTGGATACGGCAACAGTATTGCAAAAACGAGATGTGAATGCCGCCTAAGTGAGTTCTGAAGTCATTTTATTCTTGCTTTGGTTTTGCTTATGTGTGACATATTTATCATTCTATCACAGGGGTTGATACATTGTTCTCACAATAGCAAAAAACAATAAATCCCTTTAGAATACTAATTTTTTTTTTATCACACATAAGCAAAAATCAATAAATGACTTTAGAACCCCATTTTGTAACACCACCTGTGTACACTCTGACCTGGCTTACACTTGTGACTTTTTTAGGGGGAGTTGCATTTTGGTACTTTGGAGGAGATTTATCAAAACCTGTACAGAGGAAAAGTTTCCCAGTTGCCCATAGCAACCAATCAGATCGCTTTTTTCATTTTTAACAAGGCCTCTGCAAAATTAAAGAAGCGATCTGATTGGTTGCTATGGGCAACTGGGAAACTTTTCCTCTACAAAGGCTTTGATAAATCTCCCCGCCCCCCCATGCTTACCCACAAAAGTCACACAAAAAATTGCTTAGGCACATGTGCAACTTTTTGTGTGACTTTTGCAAGCAAAAAAATAAATACCCCTAAATATAACATATAGTACAGTCATATGAAAGTATAAGGAAATTGAAAAGAAAATATATGACAAAAGTATTTGTGCCTTGTTTTCGTGTTAATATCAATCCATCATGGGGAAAAGCTTTATTAAACAGTAAAACAGTTTTAACAAATCAAACTGTACAATAAAAATCACCACTGAGTTTTCAATATTCTTATGGGTTTTCTAGATCTCTGATTGTTGTTATTGATTGGATTCCTTCTTATTAGCTGCCCTGGTCATGTGATGATCACATGGGTGCACAGCGCCTTACAAGATTTGGCCCTGATCACTGCAACAAGTTGAGCAGCTGTATGTTCATCACTTGATTGAATGTTCTTTTTCCATGTTCCATTCAACGACTGCAGGCAGAGATTTTAAAATCTATGCAGAGTTAAAGGGGTACTCCCATGGAAAACTTTTTTTTTTAAATCAAATCAACTGGTGCCAGAAAGTTAAACGGATTTGTAAATCACTTCTATTAAAAAAAATCATAATCCTTCCAGTACTTTTTAGGGGCTGTATACTAAAGAGAAATCCAAAAAAGAAATGCATTTCTATTGATGTCATGACCACAGTGCTCTCTGCTGACCTCTGCTGTCCATTTTAGGAACTGTCCAGCACAGGAGAAAATCCCCATAGAAAACATGTGCTGCTCTGGACAGTTCCTAAAATGGACAGTAGAGGTCAGCAGAGAGCACTGTGGTCAGGACATCACAGGAAATGCATTTTGGATTTCTCTTTAGTACACAGCCCCTAAAAAGTACTGGAAGGATTAAGATTTTTTAATAGAAGTGATTTACAAATCTGTTTAACTTTCTGGCACCAGTTGATTAAAAAAAAAGTTTTCCACGGGAGTACCCCTTTAATACTACACGTGTATTAGAAAATGGTATACTCAACAAGACTTCATTTTCCAAAACTGTCTTTGCTCTTGTACTGCTCATAAAGAATTTCCAAGAAGGACAAGGTCCTAACCAGGGGTCAAGTCCTGGGAAAAAGAGGGAGGGAACTCAACCACGATTTCCAATCGAGGGCTGGTCCTGCAGGACTCCTGCTAATGGGAATGGTGATCCTGCTGTTGGAAAAAATGCAGAAACTCGATTCCTACACATTCCTGCAGGACTTGAGCCCTGATCCTAACACATTAACTTCTTACATATGGACAGGTAGTTCCAACTGTGTGGGAAGCAAATAATCCTCATAAACTCTTAGCCCATGTTCACACGGCAGAATTTCCGTGCCGGATCCCGAACCCCACAGTGTCCGGAATGTACGCACGTAGGTTCTCCGTGGGAATATTCCGTAGTCTGAACATAGTCTTAAAGTCAACGTGGCAAAAAGGACATCTCATAAAGAATGGGAACATTGGCGAAACCAGCCATTCGGGGGTAAATATCAGAGTCTGTAAACTGTGTCTGTGAAGTCAGCTTGAAATTCTGTAGAATGGAGGTAAGAAATAGAAAGAGCTCCATGCGGGCCAAACCTTCTCCAAGGCAGGACCTCTTTCCTGTAGGAAAGAAAGAGAAAGTTTAATTTATACAGAATACTTTTCCTAGAAATGTTATGTGGTGTCCCAGTACAGGAGTTTATTGGTACCATTTTTATTTTGATTGCACTTTTTATTGGTTTCTTATACATTTAGCCTATACAAAGTGACCAAAAATAAGCAATGTTGGACTTTAGTATTTTATATTTTTTTACGTATACACCATTGACTGTGCGGTTTAATTAATGTTATAATTTTAAAATTCTATTTTTTTATGGGAAAAGAGACGTGATTCAAACTTTTATTAGGGAAGGGGTTAATTCACATTTATAAAAGGGGGACTCCACTGCCCCAGCGTTCGGAATTTTTTTCCCAAATGCTGTATAGAGGCTGCGGGGGTCGTGATGTTACAGCCACCCCCCCTCCTTACATCATGCCACACCACACACCCTCAATGCAAGTCTATGGGAGGGGGCGTGGTTTCTTCCAATATCTGGTTACGAGCATCTTAGTTGCCATGACTAAATGTGCCACGACTGTTCTAGCAGTGGCTGGGAGTTTCTCTAGGTCTTTGAGAAGAAATGCTGTTTGAGCAGGGAAATCCTTTTAGACACCAAAGAGACGATTGATTATTAGCTGAACACCTTGCCATAGAGGCCTGATGACTGGGCTATCCCATAGAATATGGAAAAGTGTTCCCACATTCCCACAGCTTCACCAGCACATCGAGGGTCCACATGGTGCAAACTGGAAGGGGTATAATACCACCGGAAAATGGATTTAGCTATTGCTTCTTGATGATTTGTACATTTGAACATCTTTTGGTAATGCTTAAAGGCTTTGGTCCATCAAGCAGGAATGAAAGGGGTATTCCCATGGAAAACTTTTTTTTTTTTTTAAATCAACTGGTGCCAGAAAGTTAAACAGATTTGTAAATTACTTCTATTAAAAAAATCTTAATCTTTCCAGTACTTTTTAGGGGCTGTATACTACAGAAGAAATGCTTTTCTTTTTGGATTTCTCTGATGTCATGACCACAGTGCTCTCTGCTGTGCATTTTAGGAACTGTCCAGAGCAGCATATGTTTGCTATGGGGATTTTCTCCTGCACTGGAATGTTCCTAAAATGGACAGCAGAGGTCAACAGAGAGCACTGTGGTCATGACATCAGAGAAATCCCAAAAGAAAAGCATTTCCTCTGTAGTATATAGCCCCTAAAAAGTACTGGAAGGATTAAGATTTTTTTAATAGAAGTCATTTACAAATGTGTTTAACTTTCTGGCACCAGTTGATTAAAAAAATAAGTTTTCCACGGGAGTACCCCTTTAAGGTGACATGAAGTTCATCTTCCCAGCTGACCAGGAAAAAGAAAGGAGAGACAGCTTGTTTTATCATTAAGATAGCTGTAAAAGTAAAAGGATAAAGCTCTCATAGACTTTCCAGGTCCATCAGAAAATTAAGGATTTGTTTGAGAAGTCCTTGGTAAAGAGGCTTCTAATTTGGAGGCATTTATAGAACTCTTTATTGGGTTAGTGGTCCTAGAGGGAAGTAGTCCCAAGTTGGGACCAAAGTCATAAATCTAGGTCAGTTATGGTGGATAACAGACAGTCCAGGGATATATTAGCCAGTGGACATGGGTGGGAAGTCAGTCTCTTCTTCAAAATATACACCCAAGTTGAATCCGAAGTAGAGATGGCAGTGAGATACATATGGGTTTAACACCAAATATCTGGGCGACCATTCTAGCTTGTAGAGAGTAGTTGTTACAACATGAAACCTCTAGCCACACCCAGAGTTTTTCTGGGTTATCGGACCACCAATGTTGCATTTGGTCAGGTGCATATGCTCTGTGATAGTCTTCAAGATGAGGGAGACCAAGCCCACAAACCGATCTGTGCGACATCATTTTATTCCCCACAATTCTAGGCTCTCACCCAATCCATATGAAAGAAGCTTAGCTTTTATTTGTGGACAGGAACAGAAAGATTACATTGTGGATGATAAAGATTGAGCAATTAGGGGAGAATTAGTACTGAAAAGTGTAGAGGAGAGGTAAGTGAACTTGAAGAGATGGTTGAGGTTTGCCAATCTAGGGGAAATTGGGATTGGAGTGAGAAAAGAGTGGATGTGGATTTTGGCCAGTCACTAACAGTAGTAAATTACTATAAATGAGGTGTTACTGCAGAAGCTGTTCTTTTATGTGGCCAGTCACCTTGGTGGCCAAACCACGCCTCCAACTTTTTACAGTTTTTTTTTTTTTATATGACCTCCCGTTCCTGAGATATGAGGGATTGGAGTTTGTCTAAGAGTTCAGCTAATGGTCAGATGGGCGGGAAGTAATTATTTTTTTTTTTTTTAAATCATGTATTTCATGCTTATGAAAAAATACAAATTAATAGATTACATTGCATTAAGGTCCCATATTTACAAATTTTTTTTGGAAATCTGTCAGCTGTATTTGCTGCCAGACACCGTTGGATAGCTGTTAAGGTATAAAAGCAATCTATACCTTTCCTGGAGCTGATAGTGGTTGCCAAACTTATTAAATCTTTATTTTTCTCATCCAAGTGTCAAGGAGGTGGAACCGAGCGGCTCAAGTGTCTCAACCTGGCAACCTGCTTGTTTGTCTTCACCTTCTTAATGTACAGGGCTCTGTATGCCAATCGAGGAGGAGCTGAGAGGTGTAAATGTGGTGGCCCAGTACAGGAGTCGCAACCCTGTACCCTTGCTGCCCTGTCAGGCAGCCTCCCCTGCCCCCCCCCCCCCCCTGCATCTGTTCCCTTTGCATATTCATTTGTATGTGTGTTATCTCCTGTAATATGCCTGTAATGTGTTAAAGCTTTAAGAATAGTGACATGTGATTAACCTGATGTCATGTGATTGTAATCCAGTGAGGTGTCAGTGACCATGTGACCTAAGGGTGACCTATGGGACACCTCCTTTTTATTTTATTATAAAGTTTTATTATGTTTTTCACAAAAATTACCAATCACAAAATGTCACATTAAAGCAAATTATTATTACCCTCCCTTACCCCAATCCCCCCTCCCCTCCCTCCCCCCCCCTCCCCTTCTACTGGCACCATTACTAATCTTCTCTTTTTTTTGCTTACCATTTCCACAATGACCATTTTAATAATGGGAGTTACAGATGATAGGAGGGATTACAGTCAAGGGGGTGTGTATTAGGCATACACTCCCCTCAAAGTAATGCATTCACATCCCCTGACTGTATAATCCCGCCCATCACTGGATAGTCATAAAACTACATTTACAGATAAGTAGAAATAGAAATTGTAGGAACATTGCTCCAATAAGACATTTTAAGGAATTTGGCTCTATTGGATAACATTTATGGGGTTTGGACACCGCCCCCCCATTCCCAAAAACTTTTCATTGTAGGAAGTCATCCGAGTGGAAACCTCCCCCGCCCCACCTCTCCCCACCTCCGAACCCTAACCAAAGGTATAAATGTTGTTTGTGATTGGTTTCCTTTTTGCTGTATGCTATGTCTGCAGTTCGCCTATGTGACAATAACTCTGATTTTTGAGTAGATACACGAGCCTTCTAATGCTTCTATTTTACCTTGTGCTTTCATCTGAATACTTTTTGCATTGTATGATCAATTGCTTAAAACATATATATTATAAAAAGATTTTTTTTAAGAAAAATAATACATAGAATATTGATCTTACCTAGAGAAAATGGAACAAATGCGTCATTTTTCTTAAAATTTCCCTCAGAATCCAAAAAATGTTCAGGATTAAATTTTTCTGGAGTAGCAAAATATGTAGGATCCTGAAGCACAGAACACAGCAAGGCGCAGATGCCCGTTCCCTAGAAGATACCAATGAGGAAAGACATGACTTCTGGCCAGCATATTACCTAACTATCGTAACCTTGTATTATCAGTCAAGGTCATTCATTCCTACTTACAAGACCCAATACAGATTATTTAGAAGGCTGTAATGTGCTGGCGGCAAATATTTGTATTAACCCATAGTTGACACAGGGCGTATCTATACACCCTGCACCCTGGCCCCTTGATCCTAAACGCACCAAGTCATACATGTATTCTAATAAAATAAAGTCTGCCATCTATATTATCATTCCACCTGATACCTTGGGGATAGTGTAACCTCTGAAGTTTGTGTCCCTGGTAGCAGAATGTGGTGCGTTCATGGGGATCACATTACTAAATCTCTGGATCTCGTGGATTACAGCGTCTGTGTATGGCATCCTGCTCCGGTCATCGGTATTTGGCTGCCGATTGCGTCCAATCACATCATCTATTTCTTTATGTAATTTAGCTGAAAAAAAAATAAGGATGTTACTTTTGAATTTTAAGGCAATTCTATTTAATGCTGATGCTAAAATGATTGTCCATTTGGATGTGAAGACATCACATACAGGAGAACTGTACAATTTACAACTCCTGCACTGGAGGACTGAGCATGGCTGTGTCCAATCAATTGAATTCATTGAGTGCTATGTCATACTTCATTTCTCCTGTAGTGGCCACTGATGCTCCATTACACCCGGTCCACCCCAGTTCCACTGTTAAAGGGGTACTCCGCCCCTAGACATCTTATCCCCTCTCCTTTGGATACCTGATACTGCGAAGTACCCCTTTAATCTAATCCATTCGTTACATTCGGAACCTGCTGCAATCAATCATTGAGGCGGCAGCTGGTCCAGAACATCAGCAGCAAAGTGGGGAGAGTGTGTCATCAGGGTAAGTAAACAGAGGCACTGGGGCAAAACAAAGCTGAACCCGGCAAGGTGGGTAAGCAGAAAGTGAGCACTGTTTTCTGGAAAAGGGTTGTGGTTTTAGGGTACGTTCCCACCTGGCGTATTTTGCTGCATATTTGCTGCTGCGTATTCTCCTACCCATTGACTTGGGGAAATAGGAAATAAAATACGCAGCAGCAAATACGCCAGGTGGGAACGTACCCTTAGTGTGACTTTGAACATCAATAACACCAGAATTTAGGTGCAATTTTTTTAAATCAACTACTGGTTGGTCTAACAATAAAATGGACAGAGCAAACTTAGACTAGACAGTCTATTGGTGCAACAAATTTATCAAACAACATGCACCATGCTTATAAATCTGGCGCATTTGTAGACTAAGGTAATCAGTTCGAGGCCAACACGCCCCCTCCCATTGACTTACATTGAGGGGGCGTGGCGTGACATCACGAGCCCCCGGCACCCTCACTCAGCGTTCGGAACTAAATGTTCTGAACAATGAAGCAGAGGAGTACCCCTTTAACCTAAGGATAGCTCAATATTGCAATGTGTGAAAATTTTTTTTTATTTATTCAGGATTTACAGATACCTTGTATATCCGGATACCTAAGAAGAACAAGAAATCCATGTTTTAATGTTGTGGCCACAGTCTCCCCACCAGCGAAAAATAGATTGTTAAGGGTTAGAATTAGATTCCTCATGTTAAATTCGGATTCAGGATTGTCCTTCTCCTAAAATTACAAGAAAACCAGAATTAGAAGTCAACTACGTACAGATAGATTAGGAAGTCTCAACTTTTAAGTTGGAAGTAAGGAACTATAGAGGTTCTGGAATAGAACAGTCACCTATGGACAGGAGCGCTGGCTTTTCATATATTGATATAAATACTGGCATGTTCTAGAATGTTTCTGATCTTTATTTAAAGGGGTTCTCCACTGGAAAACATATTTTTTTTAAATCAACTGGTGCCAGATTTATAAAATACTTCTATTAAAAAATCTTAATCCTTCCAGTACTTATCAGCTGCTGTATGATCCACAGGACGTTTATTTCTTTTTTTATTTATTTTCTGTCTGACCACAGTGCTCTCTGCTGACACCACTGTCCATATCAGGAATTGTCCAGAGCAGGAGAGGTTTGCTATGGGGATTTGCTCATGCTCTGGACAGTTCCTGACTTGAACAGAGGTGTCAGCAGAGTGTACTGTGGTCAGACAGAAAAGAAATTCAAAAAGAAAAGAACTTCCTGGATAAAAAATTAGTTTTCCCTTTCCAAAGTCTCTTTTTATTATTTTGAAGACATACCAATTATACACAAAACGAATACCGATCTCTTCCATACTACATAAACTAGAGGTTATTCCATTCTTAGTTTATTCCTAGCTACTCCATTATATTTTTGAATTACCTAATACAATAGAATTTCAGTATTACTTCTAAACTCCTCCCATAATCTCCATCTTTGTTCATGTAATGTGGTAGATAGCATTTTTTGTGCCACTAAGACCTCCATCTTATAATTCCTATGGACAATGTTTAGGGATTGCATCTGTTTTCCATCTCCGTGCTATCTGGGAGCGAGCCACAAACAAAATGTGTGTTATTACTGTTAATTCAGAATTAGGTAAAGTATTGGTTGTTAAAGATAATAATGCCCCTTCTGGGCTCCCATTTATAAAGCGGCCTACAATACTACTAAATCGAGGAAAAGTCAGTTTCCAATATTTTAGAATTTCTCGACACTCCCACCACATATGGAGAAAAGAGCCCACTTCTAGCTTGCACCTCCAGCAATATTTAGGGACCCAATGTGATCTATACATTATTTTCCTAGAAATATCCAAGTGATGGCAGACTAAAAACAAAATACCATTCTTCTACTGAAAAGCTGTGGCCTAAATCTTTTTTCCAGACTACTTGAAATAGAGATGTGGTTTTTTAATGGAAACCAAATGAGTATATGCCCGTGATGTCCCTTTCTCCATGTTATCACTGTTTCGAATGGATTTCCCATAAGGGGAACACTCTGCTAAAGATTTTTTTATAGAAGTACTTTACAAATCTGTTTAACTTTCTGGCACCAGTTGATTTAAAAAAAAAAAAAAGAAAAAGTTTTCCAGCAGAGTACCCCTTTAAGTTGTAGAAAGAGCAGTGCTTATCTGTTGGGTTTGTAAGGACATTTTAAGAAATTAGAAGAAAAATAAGATAAGCTGTTGGAAAAGCATTATATCGAGGACCCCTAAAGACGTAGCTCATTTTGGGACGTAGTAATTCTTTTTTTGTTATTTCTTTTTTTTTACAGCTGCATTCTCAGAGCCAAAAACTTTTTAAAACATACCTGTCAATTAATGAAAACTTTTAATATGCCTTGGGGATATGTCAAAAGATTTTATTGGTTGTGTTCAGACCCTCGACTGATGGCTACAAAGAGCAGGGAGAGAGCTGGCCTTCTGCTTGCTGCTCTGACCGCTCTGTGTCTATAAGACCTGGACACACCATACACCTACATGGTAAGTCCAACTAGGTCAGGTGACAACGATCCGGGAGAGAATGCACTAAACACAGAGCTCTCCCGACACGTTCTCATGATTGGTCCGTGTCTGAACACTCAGACCTTGACTGATCAAAACTTTTGATATATATATATATATATATATTTAGAGGACATAAAAAAAAATTCCAATATTCACATTAAAAGTTTAAAAATGTAAATAATAGATACAAATTAGTTTTGTCATAGCCGTATGAAGGCTTGATTTTTTCTGGATGAGTTGTATTTTCAATGGTGCCATTTTCACTTCCATATCATATATTGCTTGACTTTTAATGATCTCAAACAGAAGAGTAAAGCAGCAATGCCTCCCTTTTTGGCTGGGGGTAATAAACAAATACAGATAGCATGTCTGTGGAATTTCTAGCTATCATGGAAATTCATTGGCACCCTGATATCTGTCAATATTGACCATAGTATCTAGGGTTAAATGCTTGAAAGCAGAGTTATCTTAGATCCCAGCCATTCTAGCAGGATGTCAGCCTCATATCATAGCTTACAATTGTGGTGGTGTATTCTGTGCTGATGTCATCGCAGCAATGTACCGGTACAGCACTGTAAGCACAGGGGTAAAAGCAGAACTTCAGATTTCCCCTTACCAAGGCTTATTTGGCTCAAGTGGTATGTAAAAAAAACCTTCTGCCCAAGAAACTTAATCATAGTCTTCTGCCCAAACTCTTAATTGTTGGATATAACATAACCAAGAACCTTGCCTCACATTTAGATTGTTTTAGATACCTCTTGCATTTTCACGAGGAAGCAGTCAATGTAGTCCCGAGGATTTTGTTGATCCAACGTCTCTTGGTTCAGCTTCACTCGCTCCGTAATAAAATCATTCAGCTCTTCCAATAATGTGACGATCTTCTGGTGAGGTCCAGGGAGGTGATTCATTATCATTGGGATCATGTCTTGTATCTGGAACATGCAATTGTCTATTGAACTAGTTTAAATGGAACCAACGTCCTGAATCTGTCATCATACAGTAACCTATTACTATTCTGACGCTTTATAAGCTTGTGCCGATTACACTGGAGGGCAAGGCTGGCAATAACCTATAATCATAATGGGATAGGTGTTAGCCAAACATTCATTCTGCCAACTGGTTTCTTTCCCAATCCCTCTTGACATAAGATTTCGGCCAAGTGTTTGTTAGCTCTGAATAAAGAGGGGTAAGCCATCGCAAATTATTTCTCCAAGAACAAAAGAATCGGGCAGCTTAAATTCAACATGCCCTATCCTTCTCTCCACCAACATCATTTGTCGGGGGAAGAGTCAGGAGGTCCCCATACACATTAAACAGTCGGCCAGTCCCTCCCAAATTGGTGGGTAGACAACCAAAAAGAGAAAAAACAAAAAAACAACTGTTTTACTTACCTCCACCTCCATTCCCACGCTGATAACCCCGTTCTTTCTCTGGTCCTTGGGTGTTCAGCATCAGCGTCTTCTGTCAGTCCTCTGGAGTACAGCAGCGGACATGTTTGGTAGGCGCTCTTGTGTCATGTGATAGCCACCACGTGTAACACTGGAATGCTGACTGCAGGCAGAATGGGGAATCAGCGCAGGAATTGAGGTGGAGGTAATTAAAAACATTTTTTTTCTTTTTTAAGGGATGGACAATTGGAAAGAGCTGACAAAAACCTGAGCATGGCTACTTGGCAAACAGGATTTGTTCTGCTTGAACTTGTGAACTTGTATTTTATGTTAACTTACCATATTTTTCGCCGTATAAGAGGCACTTTTTCTTCCCCAAAACTGGGGGGGGGGGGGGAAAGTTGGTGCGTCTTATATGGCGAATAGACCCCTATTATGGCGGTCCCTGTGGCCATCAACGGCCGGGACCCGCGGCTAATACAGTACATCACCGATCGCGGTGATGCCCTGTATTAACCCTTCAGATGCGACAATCAAAGCTGACCGCCGCGTCTGAAGCGAAAATAAAACTAAACCGGCTGTTCAGTTGAGCTGTTCGGGACGCCGCAGTGAAATCGCGGCGTCCCGAACAGCTTACAGGACACCGGGAGGGACCTTACCTGCCTCCTCAGTGTCTGTTCCGTGCCGGGATCCCCTGCATGGCCAGCGCTCTCCTTCATCGTCATCACATCCCCGCGCACGCCGTCCCGTCATCCAATAGGAGCGGCGTGCCTAGCGATGTCATGGCGAGCGAGGATACCGGGCAGCAGAGACGTTCCAGAGCAACAGGGACACCCCGGGGACGTGGCGACAGCGATGGAGGGCGACATCCAGGGCAACAGTGACGAGCAGTGACGGGTCCGGGGAGGCGGGGACACGTGAGTATTACCTCCTATACCAGTGGTCTTCAACCTGCGGACCTCCAGATGTTGCAAAACTACAACTCCCAGCATGCCTGGACAGCCAACGGCTGTCCGGGCATGCTGGGAGATGTAGTTTTGTAACATCTAGAGGTCCGCAGGATGAAGATCACTGTCCTATACTTTACATTGTATTTGGTTCAGAATCTTTATTTTCTAGATTTTTATCCTATAAAATTAGGTGCGTCTTATATGCCGGAGCGTCTTATATGCCGAAAAATATGGTAACTTAAATAGACTTAAAGGAAAATAAATACCTAAGGTCAGTGACTTACAAATACATATATTGTGAACAAATCATATAGATGTGAACACATGAACCGGATGATCTGTTATTGTACCTGCCCCCAGATGGAGCTCATGAGCTCAAACGTTTCATAAAAAATATCCAGCATTCTATGGAACCCAGCATCCTCATATTGGAAGCGGCTGCCAAACACGACCGAACTGATGACATTGGATACCGCCTTGGTGATTATTATGGCTGGGTCCAACTGGCGCCCTGGGAACAAAACATGGTATCCTTGTTATAACTTTTTGGATTAGTCTAGTAGGTTCTATGTAAGATCAATACATTGTGAAAGGAATCGCATAGGCTTAGCAAATAATGACTGCTTACCCCCAACATCAGGCCTCCAATTGTCCATTGGCTGTATCTGTTATGACAGATCAGTTCCATTCAAGTAAATGATCTGCAGTACCGTACAAATTCTGTTAACAATTGTGGCGCTGGTTTTAAAAGAAAGCAGCCATATTTCTCCAAACCTGTCTAGTCTCTTCAACAATAAGCTGTGTCAATGAACTGGTCGTTTGCTGTTTGTCAGCTAGGTCAAGCATAATGCTGGTGTCTTGTTCAACCAAGAACAGTTTAAAGGAATACTCCGGTAGAAAACTATTTTTTCCGACTCAACTGGTTCCACAAAGTTAAACAGATTTTTAAATTACTTCTACTAAAAAAAATCTTAATCCTTCCAGTACTTAACAGTAGTGTTGCTCACGAATATTAGCAATGCGAATTTTATTCGCGAATATCGCATATTCGCGAATATTTGCGAATATAGCACTATATATTCGTAATTACGAATATTCGTTTTTTATTTTATTATTATTTTTTTTTTTACAGTACACATCACAGTGATCACCCCTCTCTGCTTCCAGCTTGTGTGGTCTAAAGAAGGCTCTAATAGTACTGTGTGAGACTGGCGTGCAAATTTTCGCATATGCTAATTTTCTATGCAAATTTTCTCATATGCAAAAATAAAACGCGAATATTATGAATTTGCGAATTTAGCGAATTTGTATGACGAATATTCGGCCATATATTCGCGAAATATCGCAAATTCGAATATGGCCTATGCCGCTCAACACTAGTGTTGCTCGCGAATATTTGCAATGCAAATTTTATTCACGAATATCGCATATTCGCGAATTCACGAATGTTCGCGAATATAGCACTATATATTCTCAATTACGAATATTTTTTTTTTTTCCTTTTTCACAGTACACATCACAGTGATCACCCCTCTCTGCTTCCAGCTTGTGTGGTGTAAAGAAGGCTCTAATACTACTGTGTGAGACTGGCGTGCGAATTTTCGCATATGCGATTTTTGTTTATGCAAATTTTTGCATATGCAAATTTTTGCATATGCAAATTTTTGCATATGCGAAAAATAAAACGCGAATATGCGAATTTTGCGAATATATGAGGAATATTCGTCCATATATTCGCAAAATATTGCAAATTCGAATATGGCCTATGCCGCTCAACACTACTCAACACTACTTATCAGCTGCTATATGCTCTAGAGGAAGTTGAGTAGTTCTTCCCAGTCTGACCACAGTGCCCTCTGCTGACACCTCTGTCCATGTAAGGAAATGTCAAAAGCAGGAGAGGTTTGCTTGTACTCTGGACAGTTCCTGACACGGACAAAGGGGTCAGTAAAGAGCACTAAGGTCAGACTGAAAATAACTACACACTTCCTCTGTAGTATACAGCAGCTGATAAGTACTGGTAGGATTGAGATTTTTATCTTAATATTAGTTTAAGATTTATTCTTTTTATAGAAGTATTGAATAGAAGTAATATTTAGTAGAAGTAATTTACAAATCTGTCTAACTTTCTGAAACCTGCTGATTTGAAAATAAATAAATAAATAAATCATTTCCACCGGAGAACCCCTTTAATTGATGTGTATCACTTCAAATATTTCTACCATACATGTCAAAAGAGATCTGCATAGTACATTGGTCTCCAAACTGTGGGCCTCCAGATGTTGCATGTAATCTCCTCGCATGCCCGATAGCGTTTAGCTGTCCTTTCATGCGGAAAGTTGTAGTTCTGCAACATCTGGAGGGCCACAGTTTGAAGACCATTGACATAAGACATAATATAGCGTCATAACACAGAGTCATTCACCTTTGTATGATGTGAGCTCCTCCACTAGGAAACCACATTCTTCTTTAATCCGGTCCTCGATAGTCCTCTTACCCACTCCAAAATTCCTGAGTGTGGTGAGGGTGAAGCGCTTGAGCTGCCGCCACCGATTTCCTTCACTTGGTATTAGACCTGCAAACAATAATGAGGAGTTCCTTCTATTCTCTCGCATAAATGCAATGTCACCATATTTGGTGTTTGTGCTGACTTGAGCCTCATCGTAGCTTCATTTTTTATTTCTTTCACAGTCTCTTCTACTTTCCCTTTTTTATCTTTATTTGGCCAGGACCACCATTAAGACCTCTTTCAGCCTCGTCTTTTAAGAGTTTGCTGCCCAGATACTTGGGCTTCCCCATCTATTTTTCACCTTCTATACAACCTCTAATTCTGATGCCCAATAGTGATAAGCGGCATAGGCCATATTCAAATTTGCGATATTTTGCGAATATATGGACGAATATTCGTCATATATTTGGTAAATTTGCATATTCGTAATATTCGCGTTAATTCTCGCATATGGAAAATTTACATAAAAAAATATTCGCATATAAGAAAATTAGCATATGTGAAAATTTGCATAAGCGAAAATCACATATGCGAAAATTTACATAAGCGAAAATTCGCATATAAGAAAATTAGCACTATATATTCGTAATTACGAATATTATTATTACTTTTTTTTTTAATCACAGTGATCATCTCTCTCTCTGCTTCCAGCTTGTGTGGTGTACAGAAGGCTCTAATACTACTGTGTGAGACTGGCGTGCGGATTTTCGCATATGCGAAATTTTGCACAAGCTAATTTTCATATATGCGAATTTTCACTTATACTAATTTTGTATATACTAATTTTCGTATGCGTGAATTTTTCGCATATACGAAAATAAAACGCGAATATTACCAATATGCGAATTTGGCGAATATATGACGAATATTCGTCCATATATTTGCGAATATTCGCGAATTCGAATACGGCCTATGCCGCTCAACACTAATGATCACTGTGATGTGTACTGTGCAAAAAAAAACAAAAAACGAATATTCGTAATTGCGAATATAAGGTGTTATATTCGCAAATATTCGCGAATTCGCGAATATGCGATATTCGTGAATAAAATTCGGATTGCGAATATTCACGAGCAACACTATTGCCCAATTAACAGTACCATCCTAATACTTTACTGAATACAGTGCCTTCTGTTGCCCCTGGTGCTCCTATAACTAATAGTAAACTCAAAGAGAAAAGCGATTACCCGCACTCTTGACTAGGATTCAATAGGACGACTCTGCTACATCGGCTTCCACGGACATCTCCAGTGTCAGATGCCTGCAGGGAACTCTGAGGTGACTGCCAGATGGTTTTGCGCTGATTGCGCTTCTTCTGGCCTCGTATGAGGCTCCCCTAGTACTCTGCTCACATAATAGTGCTCCCTTAGTACTCTGCTCACATAATAGTGCTTCCCTAGTACCCTGCTCACATAATAGTGCTCCCTTAGTACTCTGCTCACATAATAGTGCTCCCCTAGTACTCTGCTCACATAATAGTGCTCCCCTAGTACTCTGCTCACATAATAGTGCTCCCCTAGTACCCTGCTCACATAATAGTGCTCCCTTAGTACTCTGCTCACATATTAGTGCACCCCTAGTACTCTGCTCACATAATAGTGCTCCCCTAGTACTCTGCTCACATAATAGTGCTCCCCTAGTATCCTGCTCACATAATAGTGCTCCCCTAGTACCCTGTTCACATAATAGTGCTCCCCTAGTACTCTGCTCACATAATAGTGCACCCCTAGTACTCTGCTCACATAATAGTGCTCCCTTAGTACTCTGCTCACATAATAGTGCACCCCTAGTACTCTGCTCACATAATAGTGCTCCCCTAGTACTCTGCTCACATAATAGTGCTCCCCTAGTATCCTGCTCATATAATAGTGCTCCCCTAGTACCCTGTTCACATAATAGTGCTCCCCTAGTACTCTGCTCACATAATAGTGCTCCCCTAGTACCCTGCTCACATAATAGTGCTCCCTTAGTACTCTGCTCACATAATAGTGCACCCCTAGTACTCTGCTCACATAATAGTGCTCCCCTAGTAATCTGCTCACATAATAGTGCTCCCCTAGTATCCTGCTCATATAATAGTGCTCCCCTAGTACCCTGTTCACATAATAGTGCTCCCCTAGTACTCTGCTCACATAATAGTGCACCCCTAGTACTCTGCTCACATAATAGTGCACCCCTAGTACTCAACTCACATAATATTGCTCCCCTAGTACTCTGCTCACATAATAGTGCTCCCCTAGTACTCTGCTCACATAATAGTGCCCCCCTAGTACTCTGCTCACATAATAGTGCTCCCCTAGTACCCTGCTCACATAATAGTGCTCCCCTAGTACCCTGATCACATAATAGTGCTCCCCTAGCACCCTGCTCACATAATAGTGCTCCCCTAGTACTCTGCTCACATAATAGTGCTCCCCTAGTACTCTGCTCACATAATAGTGCTCCCCTAGTACTCTGCTCACATAATAGTGCTCCCCTAGTACTCTGCTCACATAATAGTGCCCCCCTAGTACTCTGCTCACATAATAGTGCTCCCCTAGTACCCTGCTCACATAATAGTGCTCCCCTAGTACCCTGCTCACATAATAGTGCTCCCCTAGCACCCTGCTCACATAATAGTGCTCCCCTAGTACTCTGCTCACATAATAGTGCTCCCCTAGTACTCTGCTCACATAATAGTGCTCCCCTAGTACTCTGCTCACATAATAGTGCTCCCCTAGTACTCTGCTCACATAATAGTGCTCCCCTAGTACCCTGCTCACATAATAGTGCTCCCCTAGTACTCTTCTCACGTGATAGTGCTCCCCTAGTACCCTGCTTACATAATAGTCCTCCCCTAGTACCCTGCTCACATAATAATGCTCCCCTAGTACGCTGCTCACATAATAGTTCTCCCCTAGTATCCTGCTCACATAATAGTGTTCCCCTAGTATCCTGCTCACATAATAGTTCTCCCCTAGTATCCTGTTCACATAATAGTGCTCCCCTAGTATCCTGCTCACATAATAGTGCTCCCCTAGTACTCTGCTCACATAATAGTGCTCCCCTAGTACTCTGCTAACATAATAGTGCTCCCCTAGTACCCTGCTTACATAATAGTGCTCTCCTAGTACTCTGCTCACATAATAGTGCTCCCCTAGTAACCTGCTCACATAATAGTGCTCTCCTAGTATCCTGCTCACATAATAATGCTCCCCTAGTACACTGCTCACATAATAGTGCTCCCTTAGTACCCTGCTTACATAATAGTGCTCCCCTAGTACCCTGCTCACATAATAGTGCTCCCCTAGTACCCTGCTCACATATTAGTGCTCCCCTAGTACTCTGCTCACATAATAGTGCTCCCCTAGTACCCTGCTCACATAATAGTGTTCCCCTAGTATCCTGTTCACATAATAGTGCTCCCCCTAGTATCCTGTTCACATAATAGTGCTCCCCTAGTACCCTGTTCACATAATAGTGCTCCCCTAGTACTCTGCTCACATAATAGTGCACCCCTAGTACTCTGCTCACATAATAGTGCTCCCCTAGTACCCTGCTTACATAATAGTGCTCCCCTAGTACCCTGCTCACATAATATTGCTCCCTTAGTACTCTGCTCACATAATATTGCTCCCCTAGTACTCTGCTCACATAATAGTGCTCCCCCAGTACTCTGCTCACATAATAGTGCTCCCCCAGTACTCTGCTCACATAATAGTGCTCCCCTAGTACACTGCTCACATAATAGTGCTCCGCTAGTACTCTACTCACGTAATAGTGCTCCCCTAGTACTCTGCTCACATAATAGTGCTCCCCTAGTATCCTGCTCACATAAAAGTGCTCCCCTAGTACCCTGCTCACATAATAGTGCTCCCCTAGTACCCTGCTCAAATAATATTGCTCCCCTAGTACTCTGCTCACATAATAGTGCTCCCCTACTACTCTGCTCACATAATAGTGTTCCCCTAGTATCCTGTTCACATAATAGTGCTCCCCCTAGTATCCTGTTCACATAATAGTGCTTTCCTAGTACCCTGTTCACATAATAGTTATCCTCTAGTACTCTGCTCACATAATAGTCCTCCCCTAGTACCCTGCTCACATAATAGTGCTCCCCTAGTACCCTGCACACATAATAGTGCTCCCCTAGTACTCTTCTCAAGTGAAAGTGCTCCCCTAGTACCCTACTCACAAAATAGTGCTCCACTAGTACCCTGCTCACATAATAGCGCTCCCCTAGTATCCTGCTGACATAATAGTACTCCCCTAGTACCCTGCTCACCTAATAGTGATCCCCTAGTACCCTGCTCACATAATAGTGCTCCCCTAGTACCCTGCTCACATAATAGTGCTCCCCTAGTACCCTGCTTACATAATAGTGCTCCCCTAGTACCCTGCTCACATAATATTGCTCCCTTAGTACTCTGCTCACATAATATTGCTCCCCTAGTACTCTGCTCACATAATAGTGCTCCCCCAGTACTCTGCTCACATAATAGTGCTCCGCTAGTACTCTGCTCACATAATAGTGCTCCCCTAGTACACTGCTAACATAATAGTGCACCCATAGTACTCTGCTCACATAATAGTGCTCCCCTAGTACTCTGCTCACACAATAGTGCTCCCCTAGTGCCCTGCTCACATAATAGTGCTCCCTTAGTACCCTGCTCACACAATAGTGCTCCCCTAGTATCCTGCTCACATAATAGTGCTCCCCCTAGTTTCCTGCTCACATAATAGTGCTCCCCTAGTACACTGCTCACATAATAGTGCTCCGCTAGTACTCTACTCACGTAATAGTGCTCCCCTAGTACTCTGCTCACATAATAGTGCTCCCCTAGTATCCTGCTCACATAAAAGTGCTCCCCTAGTACCCTGCTTACATAATAGTGCTCCCCTAGTACCCTGCTCACATAATATTGCTCCCCTAGTACTCTGCTCACATAATAGTGCTCCCCTAGTACTCTGCTCACATAATAGTGTTCCCCTAGTATCCTGTTCACATAATAGTGCTCCCCTAGTATCCTGCTCACATAAAAGTGCTCCCCTAGTACCCTGCTCACATAATAGTGCTCCCCTAGTACCCTGCTCACATAATATTGCTCCCCTAGTACTCTGCTCACATAATAGTGCTCCCCTAGTACTCTGCTCACATAATAGTGTTCCCCTAGTATCCTGTTCACATAATAGTGTTCCCCTAGTATCCTGCTCACATAATAGTGATCCCCTAGTATCCTGCTCACATAATAGTGCTCCCCTAGTATCCTGCTCACATAATAGTGCTCCCCTAGTACTCTGCTCACATAATTGTGCTCCCCTAGAACCCTGCTCACATGATGGTACTCCCCTAGTACCCTTCTCACATAATAGTGCTCCCCTAGTACCCTGCTCACATAATAGGTCTAACCTAGTACCCTGCTCACATAATAGTGCTCCCCTAGTACCCTGCTCACATAATAGTGCTCCCCTAGTACTCTTCTCAATTGATAGTGCTCCCCTAGTACCCTGCTCACAAAATAGTGTTCCCCTAGTACCCTGCTCACATAATAGCGCTCCCCTAGTATCCTGCTCACATAATAGTACTCCCCTAGTACCCTGCTCACCTAATAGTGATCCCCTAGTACCCTGCTCACATAATAGTGCTCCCATAGTACCCTGCTCACATAATAGTGCTCCCCTAGTACCCTGCTTACATAATAGTGCTCCCCTAGTACCCTGCTCACATAATATTGCTCCCTTAGTACTCTGCTCACATAATAATGCTCCCCTAGTACTCTGCTCACATAATAGTGCTCCCCCAGTACTCTGCTCACATAATAGTGCTCCCCTAGTACTCTGCTCACATAATAGTGCTCCCCTAGTACACTGCTAACATAATAGTGCACGCATAGTACTCTGCTCACATAATAGTGCTCCCCTAGTACTCTGCTCACACAATAGTGCTCCCCTAGTATCCTGCTCACATAATAGTGCTCCCCTAGTACCCTGCTCACATAATAGTGCTCCCCTATTACCCTGCTCACATAATAGTGCTCCCCTAGTACTCTGCCCACATAATAGTGCTCCCCTAGTACCCTGATCACATAATAGTGCTCCCCTAGTGCCCTGCTCACATAATAGTGCTCCCCTAGTACCCTGCTCACACAATAGTGCTCCCCTAGTATCCTGCTCACATAATAGTGTTTCTCTAGTACCCTGCTCGTATAATAGTGTTCCCCTAGTATCCTGTTCACATAATAGTGCTCCCCCTAGTTTCCTGCTCACATAATAGTGCTCCCTAGTACACTGCTCACATAATAGTGCTCCGCTAGTACTCTACTCACATAATAGTGCTCCCCTAGTACTCTGCTCACATAATAGTGCTCCCCTAGTATCCTGCTCACATAAAAGTGCTCCCCTAGTACCCTGCTCACATAATATTGCTCCCCTAGTACTCTGCTCACATAATAGTGCTCCCCTACTACTCTGCTCACATAATAGTGTTCCCCTAGTATCCTGTTCACATAATAGTGTTCCCCTAGTATCCTGCTCACATAATAATGATCCCCTAGTATCCTGCTCACATAATAGTGCTCCCCTAGTATCCTGCTCACATAATAGTGCTCCCCTAGTACTCTGCTCACATAATAGTGCTCCCCTAGTACCCTGCTCACATAATAGTGCTCCCCTAGTACCCTGTTCACATAATAGTGCTCCCCTAGTACCCTGCTCACAAAATAGGTCTCCCCTAGTACCCTGCTCACATAATAGTGCTCCCCTAGTACCCTGCTCACATAATAGTGCTCCCCTAGTACTCTGCTCTCATAATAGTGCTCCCCTAGTACCCTGCTCACATGATAGTGCTCCCCTAGTACTCTTCTCACGTGATAGTGCTCCCCTAGTACCCTGCTTACATAATAGGGCTCCCCTAGTACCCTGCTCACATAATATTGCTCCCCTAGTACTCTGCTCACATAATAGTTCTCCCCTAGTATCCTGCTCACATAATAGTGCTCCCCTAGTATCCTGTTCACATAATAGTGCTCCCCTAGTACCCTGCTCACATAAAAGTGCTCCCCTAGTATCCTGCTCACATAATAGTGCTCCCCTAGTATCCTGCTCACATAATAGTGCTCCCCTAGTACTCTGCTCACATAATAGTGCACCCCTAGTACTCTGCTCACATAATAGTGCTCCCCTAGTACTCTGCTAACATAATAGTGCTCCCCTAGTACCCTGCTTACATAATAGTGCTCTCCTAGTACTCTGCTCACATAATAGTGCTCTCCTAGTATCCTGCTCACATAATAATGCTCCCCTAGTTCTCTGCTCACATAATATTGCTCCCCTAGTACCCTGCTTATATAATAGTGCTCCCCTAGTACTCTGCTCACATAATAGTGCTCCCCTAGTACCCTGCTCACATAATAGTGCTCTCCTAGTATCCTGCTCACATAATAATGCTCCCCTAGTACTCTGCTCACATAATAGTGCTCCCTTAGTACCCTGCTTACATAATAGTGCTCTCCTAGTACCCTGCTCACATAAAAGTGCTCCCCTAATATCCTGCTCACATAATAGTGCTCACCTAGTACTCTGCTCAAATAATAGTTCTTCCCTAGTTCCCTGCTCACATAATAGGTCTCCCCTAGTACCCTGCTCACATAATAGTGCTCCCCTAGTACCCTGCTCACATAATAGTGCTCCCCTAGTACTCTTCTCAAGTGATAGTGCTCGCCTAGTACCCTGCTCAAAAAATAGTGTTCCCCTAGTACCCTGCTCACATAATAGCGCTCCCCTAGTATCCTGCTCACATAATAGTACTCCCCTAGTACCCTGCTCACATAATAGTGCTCCCCTAGTACCCTGCTCACATAATAGTGCTCCCCTAGTACCCTGCTTACATAATAGTGCTCCCCTAGTTCCCTGCTTACATAATATTGGTCCCTTAGTACTCTGCTCACATAATATTGCTCCCCTAGTACTCTGCTCACATAATAGTGCTCCCCTAGTACTCTGCTCACATAATAGTGCTTCCCTAGTACACTGCTAACATAATAGTGCACCCATAGTACTCTGCTCACATAATAGTGCTTCCCTAGTACTCTGCTCACACAATAGTGCTCCCCTAGTATCCTGCTCACATAATAGTGCTCCCCTACTACCCTGCTCACATAATAGTGCTCCCCTAATACCCTGCTCACATAATAGTGCTCACCTAGTACTCTGCCCACATAATAGTGCTCCCCTAGTACTCTGATCACATAATAGTGCTCCCCTAGTACTCTGATCACATAATAGTGCTCCCCTAGTGCCCTGCTCACATAATAGTGCTCCCCTAGTACCCTGCTCACACAATAGTGCTCCCCTAGTATCCTGCTCACATAATAGTGTTTCTCTAGTACCCTGCTCGTATAATAGTGTTCCCCCAGTATCCTGTTCACATAATAGTGCTCCCCCTAGTTTCCTGCTCACATAATAGTGCTCCCCTAGTACACTGCTCACATAATAGTGCTCCGCTAGTACTCTACTCACGTAATAGTGCTCCCCTAGTACTCTGCTCACATAATAGTGCTCCCCTAGTATCCTGCTCACATAAAAGTTCTCCCCTAGTACCCTGCTCACATAATAGTGCTCCCCTAGTACCCTGCTCACATAATATTGCTCCCCTAGTACTCTGCTCACATAATAGTGCTCCCCTACTACTCTGCTCACATAATAGTGTTCCCCTAGTATCCTGTTCACATAATAGTGTTCCCCTAGTATCCTGCTCACATAATAATGATCCCCTAGTATCCTGCTCACATAATAGTGCTCCCCTAGTATCCTGCTCACATAATAGTGCTCCCCTAGTACTCTGCTCACATAATAGTGCTCCCCTAGTACCCTGCTCACATAAAAGTGCTCCCCTAGTACCCTGCTCACATAATAGTGCTCCCCTAGTACCCTGCTCACATAATAGGTCTCCCCTAGTACCCTGCTCACATAATAGTGCTCCCCTAGTACCCTGCTCACATAATAGTGCTCCCCTAGTACTCTGCTCTCATAATAATGCTCCCCTAGTACCCTGCTCACATGATAGTGCTCCCCTAGTACTCTTCTCACGTGATAGTGCTCCCCTAGTACCCTGCTTACATAATAGGGCTCCCCTAGTACCCTGCTCACATAATATTGCTCCCCTAGTACTCTGCTCACGTAATAGTTCTCCCCTAGTATCCTGCTCACATAATAGTGTTCCCCTAGTATCCTGTTCACATAATAGTGCTCCCCTAGTACCCTGCTCACATAAAAGTGCTCCCCTAGTATCCTGCTCACATAATAGTGCTCCCCTAGTATCCTGCTCACATAATAGTGCTCCCCTAGTACTCTGCTCACATAATAGTGCTCCTCTAGTACTCTGCTTACATAATAGTGCTCCCCTAGTACCCTGCTTACATAATAGTGCTCTCCTAGTATCCTGCTCACATAATAGTGCTCCCCTAGTACTCTGCTCACATAATAGTGCTCCCCTAGTACCCTGCTTACATAATAGTGCTCCCCTAGTACTCTGCTCACATAATAGTGCTCCCCTAGTACCCTGCTTACATAATAGTGCTCTCCTAGTACTCTGCTCACATAATAGTGCTCCCCTAGTATCCTGCTCACATAATAGTGCTCTCCTAGTATCCTGCTCACATAATAATGCTCCCCTAGTACTCTGCTCACATAATAGTGCTCCCCTAGTACCCTGCTCACATAATAGTGCTCCCCTAGTACCCTGCTCACATATTAGTGCTCCCCTAGTACTCTGCTCACATAATAGTGCTCCCCTAGTACCCTGCTCACATAATAGTGTTCCCCTAGTATCCTGTTCACATAATAGTCCTCCCCCTAGTATCCTGTTCACATAATAGTGCTCCCCTAGTACCCTGTTCACATGATAGTGCTCCCCTAGTACTCTGCTCACATAATAGTGCACCCCTAGTACTCTGCTCACATAATAGTGCTCCCCTAGTACTCTGCTAACATAATAGTGCTCCCCTAGTACCCTGCTTACATAATAGTGCTCTCCTAGTACCCTGCTCACATAATAGTGCTCTCCTAGTATCCTGCTCACATAATAATGCTCCACTAGTACTCTGCTCACATAATAGTGCTCCCCTAGTACCCTGCTTACATAATAGTGCTCCCCTAGTACCCTGCTCACATAATAGTGCTCCCCTAGTACCCTGCTCACATATTAGTGCTCCCCTAGTACTCTGCTCACGAAAGAGTGCTCCCCTAGTACCCTGCTCACATAATAGTGTTCACCTAGTATCCTGTTCACATAAAAGTGCTCCCCCTAGTATCCTGCTCACATAATAGTGCTCCCCTAGTACTCTGCTCACATAATAGTGCTCCCCTAGTACCCTGTTCACATAATAGTGCTCCCCTAGTATCCTGCTCACATAATAGTGCTCCCCTAGTTCCCTGCTCACATAATAGTGCTCCCCTAGTACCCTGCTCACATAATAGTGCTCCCCTAGTACTCTGCTCACATAATAGTGCTCTCCTAGTACCCTGCTCTCAAAATAGTGCTCCCCTAGTACCCTGCTTACATAATAGTGCTCCCCTAGTACTCTACTCACATAATAGTGCTCCTCTAGTACTCTGCTCACATAATAGTCCTCCCCTAGTACCCTGCTCACATAATAGTGCTCCCCTAGTACCCTGCACACATAATAGTGCTCCCCTAGTACACTTCTCAAGTAAAAGTGCTCCCCTAGTACCCTGCTCACAAAATAGTGCTCCCCTAGTACCCTGCTCACATAATAGCGCTCCCCTAGTACCCTGCTCACATAATAGTGTTCCCCTAGTATCCTGTTCACATAATAGTGCTCCCCCTAGTATCCTGTTCACATAATAGTGCTCCCCTAGTACCCTGTTCACATAATAGTGCTCCCCTAGTATTCTGCTCACATAATAGTGCACCTCTAGTACTCTGCTCACATAATAGTGCTCCCCTAGTACTCTGCTAACATAATAGTGCTCCCCTAGTACCCTGCTTACATAATAGTGCTCTCCTAGTACCCTGCTCACATAATAGTGCTCTCCTAGTATCCTGCTCACATAATAATGCTCCACTAGTACTCTGCTGACATAATAGTGCTCCCCTAGTACCCTGCTTACATAATCGTGCTCCCCTAGTACCCTGCTCACATAATAGTGCTCCCCTAGTACCCTGCTCACATAATAGTGCTCCCCTAGTACTCTGCTCACGTAAGAGTGCTCCCCTAGTACCCTGCTCACATAATAGTGTTCCCCTAGTATCCTGTTTACATAAATGTGCTCCCCCTAGTATCCTGCTCACATAATAGTGCTCCCCTAGTACTCTGCTCACAGAATAGTGCTCCCCTAGTACCCTGTTCACATAATAGTGCTCCCCTAGTATCCTGCTCACATAATAGTGCTCCCCTAGTTCCCTGCTCACATAATAGTGCTCCCCTAGTACCCTGCTCACATAATAGTGCTCCCCTAGTACTCTGCTCACATAATAGTGCTCTCCTAGTACCCTGCTCACAAAATAGTGCTCCCCTAGTACCCTGCTTACATAATAGTGCTCCTCTAGTACTCTACTCACATAATAGTGCTCCTCTAGTACTCTGCTCACATAATAGTCCTCCTCTAGTACCCTGCTCACATAATAGTGCTCCCCTAGTACCCTGCACACATAATAGTGCTCCCCTAGTACTCTTCTCAAGTAAAAGTGCTCCCCTAGTACCCTGCTCACAAAATAGTGCTCCCCTAGTACCCTGCTCACATAATAGCGCTCCCCTAGTATCCTGCTCACATAATAGTACTCCCCTAGTACCCTGCTCACCTAATAGTGATCCTCTAGTACCCTGCTCACATAATAGTGCTCCCCTAGTACCCTGCTCACATAATAGTGCTCCCCTAGTACCCTGCTTACATAATAGTGCTCCCCTAGTACCCTGCTCACATAATATTGCTCCCTTAGTACTCTGCTCACATAATATTGCTCCCCTATAACTCTGCTCACATAATAGTGCTCCCCCAGTACTCGGCTCACATAATAGTGCTCCCCTAGTACTCTGCTCACATAATAGTGGTCCCCTAGTACACTGCTAACATAATAGTGCACCCATAGTACTCTGCTCACATAATAGTGCTCCCCTAGTACTCTGCTCACACAATAGTGCTCCCCTAGTATCCTGCTCACATAATAGTGCTCCCCTAGTACCCTGCTCACATAATAGTGCTCCCCTAGTACACTGCTCACATAATAGTGCTCCCCTAGTACTCTGCCCACATAATAGTGCTCCTCTAGTACTCTGATCACATAATAGTGCTCCCCTAGTGCCCTGCTCACATAATAGTGCTCCCCTAGTACCCTGCTTACACAATAGTGCTCCCCTAGTATCCTGCTCACATAATAGTGCTCCCCCTAGTTTCCTGCTCACATAATAGTGCTCCCCTAGTACACTGCTCACATAATAGTGCTCTGCTAGTACTCTACTCACGTAATAGTGCTCCCCTAGTACTCTGCTCACATAATAGTGTTCCCCTAGTATCCTGTTCACATAATAGTGCTCCCCTAGTACCCTGCTCACATAATAGTGCTCCCCTCGTACCCTGCTCACATAATATTGCTCCCCTATTACTCTGCTCAAATAATAGTGCTCCCCTAGTACTCTGCTCACATAATAGTGTTCCCCTAGTATCCTGTCCACATAATAGTGCTCCCCTAGTATCCTGCTCACATAAAAGTGCTCCCCTAGTACCCTGCTCACATAATAGTGCTCCCCTTGTACCCTGCTCACATAATATTGCTCCCCTAGTACTCTGCTCACATAATAGTGCTCCCCTAGTACTCTGTTCACATAATAGTGCTCCCCTAGTATCCTGCTCACATAATAGTGCTCCCCTAGTTCCCTGCTCACATAATAGTGCTCCCCTAGTACCCTGCTCACATAATACTGCTCCCCTAGTACTCTGCTCACATAATAGTGCTCTCCTAGTACCCTGCTCACAAAATAGTGCTCCCCTAATACCCTGCTTACATAATAGTGCTCCCCTAGTACTCTACTCACATAATAGTTCTCCTCTAGTACTCTGCTCACATAATAGTCCTCCTCTAGTACCCTGCTCACATAATAGTGCTCCCCTAGTACCCTGCACACATAATAGTGCTCCCCTAGTACTCTTCTCAAGTAAAAGTGCTCCCCTAGTACCCTGCTCACAAAATAGTGCTCCCCTAGTACCCTGCTCACATAATAGCGCTCCCCTAGTATCCTGCTCACATAATAGTACTCCCCTAGTACCCTGCTCACCTAATGGTGATCCTCTAGTACCCTGCTCACATAATAGTGCTCCCCTAATACCCTGCTCACATAATAGTGCTCCCCTAGTACCCTGCTTACATAATAGTGCTCCCCTAGTACCCTGCTCACATAATATTGCTCCCTTAGTACTCTGCTCACATAATATTGCTCCCCTAGAACTCTGCTCACATAATAGTGCTCCCCCAGTACTCGGCTCACATAATAGTGCTTCCCCAGTACTCGGCTCACATAATAGTGCTCCCCTAGTACACTGCTAACATAATAGTGCACCCATAGTACTCTGCTCACATAATAGTGCTCCCCTAGTACTCTGCTCACACAATAGTGCTCCCCTAGTATCCTGCTCACATAATAGTGCTCCCCTAGTACCCTGCTCACATAATAGTGCTCCCCTAGTACACTGCTCACATATTAGTGCTCCCCTAGTACTCTGCCCACATAATAGTGCTCCCCTAGTCCTCTGCTCACATAATAGTGCTCCCCTAGTGCCCTGCTCACATAATAGTGCTCCCCTAGTACCCTGCTCACACAATAGTGCTCCCCTAGTATCCTGCTCACATAATAGTGCTCCCCCTAGTTTCCTGCTCACATAATAGTGCTCCCCTAGTACACTGCTCACATAATAGTGCTCTGCTAATACTCTACTCACGTAATAGTGCTCCCCTAGTACTCTGCTCACATAATAGTGTTCCCCTAGTATCCTGTTCACATAATAGTGCTCCCCTAGTACCCTGCTCACATAATAGTGCTCCCCTCGTACCCTGCTCACATAATATTGCTCCCCTATTACTCTGCTCAAATAATAGTGCTCCCCTAGTACTCTGCTCACATAATAGTGTTCCCCTAGTATCCTGCTCACATAAAAGTGCTCCCCTAGTACCCTGCTCACATAATAGTGCTCCCCTTGTACCCTGCTCACATAATATTGCTCCCCTAGTACTCTGCTCACATAATAGTGCTCCCCTAGTACCCTGCTCACATACTAGTGCTCCCCTAGTACTCTTCTCAAGTGATAGTGCTCCCCTAGTACCCTGCTCACAAAATAGTGTTCCCCTAGTACCCTGCTCACATAATAGCGCTCCCCTAGTATCCTGCTCACATAATAGCGCTCCCCTAGTATCCTGCTCACATAATAGTACTCCCCTAGTACCCTGCTCACCTAATAGTGATCCCCCAGTACCCTGCTCACATAATAGTGCTCCCCTAGTACCCTGCTCACATAATAGTGCTCCCCTAGTACCCTGCTTACATAATTGTGCTCCCCTAGTACCCTGCTCACATAATATTGCTCCCTTAGTACTCTGCTCACATAATAATGCTCCCCTAGTACTCTGCTCACATAATAGTGCTCCCCCAGTACTCTGCTCACATAATAGTGCTCCCCTAGTACTCTGCTCACATAATAGTGCTCCCCTAGTACACTGCTAACATAATAGTGCACCCATAGTACTCTGCTCACATAATAGTGCTCCCCTAGTACTCTGCTCACACAATAGTGCTCCCCTAGTATCCTGCTCACATAATAGTGCTCCCCTAGTTCCCTGCTCACATAATAGTGCTCCCCTAGTACCCTGCTCACATAATAGTGCTCCCCTAGTACTCTGCTCACATAATAGTGCTCTCCTAGTACCCTGCTCACAAAATAGTGCTCCCCTAGTACCCTGCTTACATAATAGTGCTCCTCTAGTACTCTACTCACATAATAGTGCTCCTCTAGTACTCTGCTCACATAATAGTCCTCCTCTAGTACCCTGCTCACATAATAGTGCTCCCCTAGTACCCTGCACACATAATAGTGCTCCCCTAGTACTCTTCTCAAGTAAAAGTGCTCCCCTAGTACCCTGCTCACAAAATAGTGCTCCCCTAGTACCCTGCTCACATAATAGCGCTCCCCTAGTATCCTGCTCACATAATAGTACTCCCCTAGTACCCTGCTCACCTAATAGTGATCCTCTAGTACCCTGCTCACATAATAGTGCTCCCCTAGTACCCTGCTCACATAATAGTGCTCCCCTAGTACCCTGCTTACATAATAGTGCTCCCCTAGTACCCTGCTCACATAATATTGCTCCCTTAGTACTCTGCTCACATAATATTGCTCCCCTATAACTCTGCTCACATAATAGTGCTCCCCCAGTACTCGGCTCACATAATAGTGCTCCCCTAGTACTCTGCTCACATAATAGTGGTCCCCTAGTACACTGCTAACATAATAGTGCACCCATAGTACTCTGCTCACATAATAGTGCTCCCCTAGTACTCTGCTCACACAATAGTGCTCCCCTAGTATCCTGCTCACATAATAGTGCTCCCCTAGTACCCTGCTCACATAATAGTGCTCCCCTAGTACACTGCTCACATAATAGTGCTCCCCTAGTACTCTGCCCACATAATAGTGCTCCTCTAGTACTCTGATCACATAATAGTGCTCCCCTAGTGCCCTGCTCACATAATAGTGCTCCCCTAGTACCCTGCTTACACAATAGTGCTCCCCTAGTATCCTGCTCACATAATAGTGCTCCCCCTAGTTTCCTGCTCACATAATAGTGCTCCCCTAGTACACTGCTCACATAATAGTGCTCTGCTAGTACTCTACTCACGTAATAGTGCTCCCCTAGTACTCTGCTCACATAATAGTGTTCCCCTAGTATCCTGTTCACATAATAGTGCTCCCCTAGTACCCTGCTCACATAATAGTGCTCCCCTCGTACCCTGCTCACATAATATTGCTCCCCTATTACTCTGCTCAAATAATAGTGCTCCCCTAGTACTCTGCTCACATAATAGTGTTCCCCTAGTATCCTGTCCACATAATAGTGCTCCCCTAGTATCCTGCTCACATAAAAGTGCTCCCCTAGTACCCTGCTCACATAATAGTGCTCCCCTTGTACCCTGCTCACATAATATTGCTCCCCTAGTACTCTGCTCACATAATAGTGCTCCCCTAGTACTCTGTTCACATAATAGTGCTCCCCTAGTATCCTGCTCACATAATAGTGCTCCCCTAGTTCCCTGCTCACATAATAGTGCTCCCCTAGTACCCTGCTCACATAATACTGCTCCCCTAGTACTCTGCTCACATAATAGTGCTCTCCTAGTACCCTGCTCACAAAATAGTGCTCCCCTAATACCCTGCTTACATAATAGTGCTCCCCTAGTACTCTACTCACATAATAGTTCTCCTCTAGTACTCTGCTCACATAATAGTCCTCCTCTAGTACCCTGCTCACATAATAGTGCTCCCCTAGTACCCTGCACACATAATAGTGCTCCCCTAGTACTCTTCTCAAGTAAAAGTGCTCCCCTAGTACCCTGCTCACAAAATAGTGCTCCCCTAGTACCCTGCTCACATAATAGCGCTCCCCTAGTATCCTGCTCACATAATAGTACTCCCCTAGTACCCTGCTCACCTAATGGTGATCCTCTAGTACCCTGCTCACATAATAGTGCTCCCCTAATACCCTGCTCACATAATAGTGCTCCCCTAGTACCCTGCTTACATAATAGTGCTCCCCTAGTACCCTGCTCACATAATATTGCTCCCTTAGTACTCTGCTCACATAATATTGCTCCCCTAGAACTCTGCTCACATAATAGTGCTCCCCCAGTACTCGGCTCACATAATAGTGCTTCCCCAGTACTCGGCTCACATAATAGTGCTCCCCTAGTACACTGCTAACATAATAGTGCACCCATAGTACTCTGCTCACATAATAGTGCTCCCCTAGTACTCTGCTCACACAATAGTGCTCCCCTAGTATCCTGCTCACATAATAGTGCTCCCCTAGTACCCTGCTCACATAATAGTGCTCCCCTAGTACACTGCTCACATATTAGTGCTCCCCTAGTACTCTGCCCACATAATAGTGCTCCCCTAGTCCTCTGCTCACATAATAGTGCTCCCCTAGTGCCCTGCTCACATAATAGTGCTCCCCTAGTACCCTGCTCACACAATAGTGCTCCCCTAGTATCCTGCTCACATAATAGTGCTCCCCCTAGTTTCCTGCTCACATAATAGTGCTCCCCTAGTACACTGCTCACATAATAGTGCTCTGCTAATACTCTACTCACGTAATAGTGCTCCCCTAGTACTCTGCTCACATAATAGTGTTCCCCTAGTATCCTGTTCACATAATAGTGCTCCCCTAGTACCCTGCTCACATAATAGTGCTCCCCTCGTACCCTGCTCACATAATATTGCTCCCCTATTACTCTGCTCAAATAATAGTGCTCCCCTAGTACTCTGCTCACATAATAGTGTTCCCCTAGTATCCTGCTCACATAAAAGTGCTCCCCTAGTACCCTGCTCACATAATAGTGCTCCCCTTGTACCCTGCTCACATAATATTGCTCCCCTAGTACTCTGCTCACATAATAGTGCTCCCCTAGTACCCTGCTCACATACTAGTGCTCCCCTAGTACTCTTCTCAAGTGATAGTGCTCCCCTAGTACCCTGCTCACAAAATAGTGTTCCCCTAGTACCCTGCTCACATAATAGCGCTCCCCTAGTATCCTGCTCACATAATAGCGCTCCCCTAGTATCCTGCTCACATAATAGTACTCCCCTAGTACCCTGCTCACCTAATAGTGATCCCCCAGTACCCTGCTCACATAATAGTGCTCCCCTAGTACCCTGCTCACATAATAGTGCTCCCCTAGTACCCTGCTTACATAATTGTGCTCCCCTAGTACCCTGCTCACATAATATTGCTCCCTTAGTACTCTGCTCACATAATAATGCTCCCCTAGTACTCTGCTCACATAATAGTGCTCCCCCAGTACTCTGCTCACATAATAGTGCTCCCCTAGTACTCTGCTCACATAATAGTGCTCCCCTAGTACACTGCTAACATAATAGTGCACCCATAGTACTCTGCTCACATAATAGTGCTCCCCTAGTACTCTGCTCACACAATAGTGCTCCCCTAGTATCCTGCTCACATAATAGTGCTCCCCTAGTACCCTGCTCACATAATAGTGCTACCCTATTACCCTGCTCACATAATAGTGCTCCCCTAGTACTCTGCCCACATAATAGTGCTCCCCTAGTACTTTGATCACATAATAGTGCTCCCCTAGTACCCTGCTCACACAATAGTGCTCCCCTAGTATCCTGCTCACATAATAGTGTTTCTCTAGTACCCTGCTCGTATAATAGTGTTCCCCTAGTATCCTGTTCACATAATAGTGCTCCCCCTAGTTTCCTGCTCACATAATAGTGCTCCCCTAGTACACTGCTCACATAATAGTGCTCCGCTAGTACTCTGCTCACGTAATAGTGCTCTCCTAGGACTCTGCTCACAAAATAGTGCTCCCCTAGTATCCTGCTCACATAAAAGTGCTCCCCCAGTACCCTGCTCACATAATAGTGCTCCCCTAGTACCCTGCTCACATAATATTGCTCCCCTAGTACTCTGCTCACATAATTGTGCTCCCCTACTACTCTGCTCACATAATAGTGTTCCCCTAGTATCCTGTTCACATAATAGTGTTCCCCTAGTATCCTGCTCACGTAATAATGATCCCCTAGTATCCTGCTCACATAATAGTGCTCCCCTAGTATCCTGCTCACATAATAGTGCTCCCCTAGTACTCTGCTCACATAATAGTGCTCCCCTAGTACCCTGCTCACATAATAGTGCTCCCCTAGTACCCTGCTCATATAATAGTGCTCCCCTAGTACCCTGCTCACATAATAGGTCTCCCCTAGTACCCTGCTCACATAATAGTGCTCCCCTAGTACCCTGCTCACATAATAGGGCTCCCCTAGTACTCTGCTCTCATAATAGTGCTCCCCTAGTACCCTGCTCACATGATAGTGCTCCCCTAGTACTCTTCTCACGTGATAGTGCTCCCCTAGTACCCTGCTTACATAATAGGGCTCCCCTAGTACCCTGCTCACATAATATTGCTCCCCTAGTACTCTGCTCACGTAATAGTTCTCCCCTAGTATCCTGCTCACATAATAGTGTTCCCCTAGTATCCTGTTCACATAATAGTGCTCCCCTAGTACCCTGCTCACATAAAAGTGCTCCCCTAGTATCCTGCTCACATAATAGTGCTCCCCTAGTATCCTGCTCACATAATAGTGCTCCCCTAGTACTCTGCTCACATAATAGTGCTCCCCTAGTACTCTGCTCACACAATAGTGCTCCCCTAGTATCCTGCTCACATAATAGTGCTCCCCTAGTACCCTGCTCACATAATAGTGCTACCCTATTACCCTGCTCACATAATAGTGCTCCCCTAGTACTCTGCCCACATAATAGTGCTCCCCTAGTACTCTGCTCACATAATAGTGCTCCCCTACTACTCTGCTCACATAATAGTGTTCCCCTAGTATCCTGTTCACATAATAGTGTTCCCCTAGTATCCTGCTCACATAATAATGATCCCCTAGTATCCTGCTCACATAATAGTGCTCCCCCAGTATCCTGCTCACATAATAGTGCTCCCCTAGTACTCTGCTCACATAATAGTGCTCCCCTAGTACTCTGCTCACACAATAGTGCTCCCCTAGTATCCTGCTCACATAATAGTGCTCACCTAGTACCCTGCTCACATAATAGTGCTACCCTATTACCCTGCTCACATAATAGTGCTCCCCTAGTACTCTGCCCACATAATAGTGCTCCCCCAGTACTCTGCTCACATAATAGTGCTCCCCTAGTACCCTGCTCACATAAAAGTGCTCCCCTAGTACCCTGCTCACATAATAGTGCTCCCCTAGTACCCTGCTCACATAATAGGTCTCCCCTAGTACCCTGCTCACATAATAGTGCTCCCCTAGTACCCTGCTCACATAATAGTGCTCCCCTAGTACTCTGCTCTCATAATAATGCTCCCCTAGTACCCTGCTCACATGATAGTGCTCCCCTAGTACTCTTCTCACGTGATAGTGCTCCCCTAGTACCCTGCTTACATAATAGGGCTCCCCTAGTACCCTGCTCACATAATATTGCTCCCCTAGTACTCTGCTCACGTAATAGTTCTCCCCTAGTATCCTGCTCACATAATAGTGTTCCCCTAGTATCCTGTTCACATAATAGTGCTCCCCTAGTACCCTGCTCACATAAAAGTGCTCCCCTAGTATCCTGCTCACATAATAGTGCTCCCCTAGTATCCTGCTCACATAATAGTGCTCCCCTAGTACTCTGCTCACATAATAGTGCTCCTCTAGTACTCTGCTTACATAATAGTGCTCCCCTAGTACCCTGCTTACATAATAGTGCTCCCCTAGTATCCTGATTACATAATAGTGCTCTCCTAGTATCCTGCTCACATAATAATGCTCCCCTAGTACTCTGCTCACATAATAGTGCTCCCCTAGTACCCTGCTCACATAATAGTGCTCCCCTAGTACTCTGCTCACATAATAGTGCTCCCCTAGTACCCTGCTTACATAATAGTGCTCTCCTAGTACTCTGCTCACATAATAGTGCTCCCCTAGTATCCTGCTCACATAATAGTGCTCTCCTAGTATCCTGCTCACATAATAATGCTCCCCTAGTACTCTGCTCACATAATAGTGCTCCCCTAGTACCCTGCTTACATAATAGTGCTCCCCTAGTACCCTGCTCACATAATAGTGCTCCCCTAGTACCCTGCTCACATATTAGTGCTCCCCTAGTACTCTGCTCACATAATAGTGCTCCCCTAGTACCCTGCTCACATAATAGTGTTCCCCTAGTATCCTGTTCACATAATAGTCCTCCCCCTAGTATCCTGTTCACATAATAGTGCTCCCCTAGTACCCTGTTCACATGATAGTGCTCCCCTAGTACTCTGCTCACATAATAGTGCACCCCTAGTACTCTGCTCACATAATAGTGCTCCCCTAGTACTCTGCTAACATAATAGTGCTCCCCTAGTACCCTGCTTACATAATAGTGCTCTCCTAGTACCCTGCTCACATAATAGTGCTCTCCTAGTATCCTGCTCACATAATAAAGCTCCACTAGTACTCTGCTCACATAATAGTGCTCCCCTAGTACCCTGCTTACATAATAGTGCTCCCCTAGTACCCTGCTCACATAATAGTGCTCCCCTAGTACCCTGCTCACATATTAGTGCTCCCCTAGTACTCTGCTCACGAAAGAGTGCTCCCCTAGTACCCTGCTCACATAATAGTGTTCCCCTAGTATCCTGTTCACATAAAAGTGCTCCCCCTAGTATCCTGCTCACATAATAGTGCTCCCCTAGTACTCTGCTCACATAATAGTGCTCCCCTAGTACCCTGCTCACATAATAGTGCTCCCCTAGTACCCTGCTCATATAATAGTGCTCCCCTAGTACCCTGCTCACATAATAGGTCTCCCCTAGTACCCTGCTCACATAATAGTGCTCCCCTAGTACCCTGCTCACATAATAGGGCTCCCCTAGTACTCTGCTCTCATAATAGTGCTCCCCTAGTACCCTGCTCACATGATAGTGCTCCCCTAGTACTCTTCTCACGGGATAGTGCTCCCCTAGTACCCTGCTTACATAATAGTGCTCCCCTAGTATCCTGCTCACATAATAGTGCTCCCCTAGTACTCTGCTCACATAATAGTGCTCCCCTAGTACCCTGCTCACATAAAAGTGCTCCCCTAGTATCCTGCTCACATAATAGTGCTCCCCTAGTATCCTGCTCACATAATTGTGCTCCCCTAGTACTCTGCTCACATAATAGTGCACCCCTAGTACTCTGCTCACATAATAGTGCTTCCCTAGTACTCTGCTAACATAATAGTGCTCCCCTAGTACCCTGCTTACATAATAGTGCTCTCCTAGTACTCTGCTCACATAATAGTTCTCTCCTAGTATCCTGCTCACATAATAATGCTCCCCTAGTTCTCTGCTCACATAATATTGCTCCCCTAGTGCCCTGCTTATATAATAGTGCTCCCCTAGTACTCTGCTCACATAATAGTGCTCCCCTAGTACCCTGCTCACATAATAGTGCTCTCCTAGTATACTGCTCACATAATAATGCTCCCCTAGTACTCTGCTCACATAATAGTGCTCCCCTAGTACCCTGCTTACATAATAGTGCTCCCCTAGTACCCTGCTCACATAAAAGTGCTCCCCTAATATCCTGCTCACATAATAGTGCTCCCCTAGTACTCTGCTCAAATAATAGTGCTCCCCTAGTACCCTGCTCACATAATAGGTCTCCCCTAGTACTCTTCTCAAGTGATAGTGCTCCCCTAGTACCCTGCTCACAAATTAGTGTTCCCCTAGTACCCTGTTCACATAATAGCGCTCCCCTAGTATCCTGCTCACATAATAGTACTCCCCTAGTACCCTGCTCACCTAATAGTGATCCCCTAGTACCCTGCTCACATAATAGTGCTCCCCTAGTACCCTGCTCACATAATAGTGCTCCCCTAGTACCCTGCTTACATAATAGTGCTCCCCTAGTACCCTGCTCACATAATATTGCTCCCTTAGTACTCTGCTCACATAATATTGCTCCCCTAGTACTCTGCTCACATAATAGTGCTCCCCCAGTACTCTGCTCACATAATAGTGCTCCCCTAGTACTCTGCTCACATAATAGTGCTCCCCTAGTACACTGCTAACATAATAGTGCACCCATAGTACTCTGTTCACATAATAGTGCTCCCCTAGTACTCTGCTCACACAATAGTGCTCCCCTAGTATCCTGCTTACATATAAGTGCTCCCCTAGTACCCTGCTCACATAATAGTGCTCCCCTAGTACCCTGCTCACATAATAGTGCTCCCCTAGTACTCTGCCCACATAATAGTGCTCCCCTAGTACTCTGATCACATAATAGTGCTCCCCTAGTGCCCTGCTCACATAATAGTGCTCCCCTAGTACCCTGCTCACACAATAGTGCTCCCCTAGTATCCTGCTCACATAATAGTGTTTCTCTAGTACCCTGCTCACATAATAGTGCTCCCCTAGTACCCTGCTCACATAATAGTGCTCCCCCTAGTTTCCTGCTCACATAATAGTGCTCCCCTAGTACACTGCTCACATAATAGTGCTCCGCTAGTACTCTACTCACGTAATAGTGCTCCCCTAGTACTCTGCTCACATAATAGTGCTCCCCTAGTATCCTGCCCACATCAAAGTGCTCCCCTAGTACCCTGCTCACATAATAGTGCTCCCCTAGTACCCTGCTCACATAATATTGCTCCCCTACTACTCTGCTCACATAATAGTGCTCCCCTACTACTCTGCTCACATAATAGTGTTCCCCTAGTATCCTGCTCACATAATAATGATCCCCTAGTATCCTGCTCACATAATAGTGCTCCCTTAGTAGTCTGCTCTCATAATAGTGCTCCCTTAGTACTCTGCTCACATAATAGTACTCCCCTAGTATCCTGCTCACATAATAGTGTTTCTCTAGTACCCTGCTTGTATAATAGTGTTCCCCTAGTATCCTGTTCACATAATAGTGCTCCCCCTAGTTTCCTGCTCACATAATAGTGCTCCCCTAGTACACTGCTCACATAATAGTGCTCCCTTAGTACTCTGCTCACATAATATTACTCCCCTAGTACTCTGCTCACATAATAGTGCTCCCCTAGTACTCTGCTCACATAATAGTGCTCCCCTAGTACTCTGCTCACATAATAGTGCTCCCCTAGTACACTGCTAACATAATAGTGCACTCATAGTACTCTGCTCACATAATAGTGCTCCCCTAGCACTCTGCTCACACAATAGTGCTCCCCTAGTATCCTGCTCACATAATAGTGTTTCTCTAGTACCCTGCTTGTATAATAGTCTTCCCCTAGTATCCTGTTCACATAATAGTGCTCCCCCTAGTTTCCTGCTCACATAATAGTGCTCCCCTAGTACACTGCTCACATAATAGTGCTCCGCTAGTACTCTACTCACGTAATAGTGCTCCCCTAGTACTCTGCTCACATAATAGTGCTCCCCTAGTATCCTGCTCACATAAAAGTGCTCCCCTAGTACCCTGCTCACATAATAGTGCTCCCCTAGTACCCTGCTCACATAATATTGCTCCCCTAGTACTCTGCTCACATAATAGTGCTCCCCTACTACTCTGCTCACATAATAGTGTTCCCTTTGTATCCTGTTCACATAATAGTGTTCCCCTAGTATCCTGCTCACATAATAATGATCCCCTAGTATCCTGCTCACATAATAGTGCTCCCCTAGTATCCTGCTCACATAATAGTGCTCCCCTAGTACTCTGCTCACATAATAGTGCTCCCCTAGTACCCTGCTCACATAAAAGTGCTCCCATAGTACCCTGCTCACATAATAGTGCTCCCCTAGTACCCTGCTCACATAATAGGTCTCCCCTAGTACCCTGCTCACATAATAGTGCTCCCCTAGTACCCTGCTCACATAATAGTGCTCCCCTAGCACTCTGCTCTCATAATAGTGCTCCCCTATTACCCTGCTCACATGATAGTGCTCCCCTAGTACTCTTCTCACGTGATAGTGCTCCCCTAGTACCCTGCTTACATAATAGGGCTCCCCTAGTACCCTGCTCACATAATATTGCTCCCCTAGTACTCTGCTCACATAATAGTTCTCCCCTAGTATCCTGCTCACATAATAGTGCTCCCCTAGTATCCTGTTCACATAATAGTGCTCCCCTGGTACCCTGCTCACATAATAGTGTTCCCCCAGTACTCTGCTCACATTATAGTGCTCCCCCAGTACTTCTCTCACATAATAGTGCTCCCCTAGTATCCTGCTCACATAATAGTGCTCCCTTAGTAGTCTGCTCTCATAATAGTGCTCTCTTAGCACTCTGCTCATATAATAGTGCTTCCCTAGTACTCTGCTCACATAACAGTGCTCCCCTACTACCCTGCTCACATAATAGTGCTCCCCTAGTACCCTGCTCACATAATAGTGCTCCCCTAGTATCCTGCTCACATAATAGTGCTCTCTTAGTACTCTGCTCTCATAATAGTGCTCCCTTAGTACTCTGCTCACATAATAGTGCTCCCCCAGTACTCTGCTCACATAATAGTGCTCCCCTAGTACCCTGGTAACATAATAGTGCTCCCTTAGTACTCTGCTCACATAATAGTGATCCCTTAGTGCTCTGCTCTCATAATAGTGCTCCCTTAATACCCTGCTCACATAATAGTGCTCCTCTAGTACTCTGCTCACATAATAGTGCTCCCCTAGTACCCTGCTCACATAATAGTGCTCCTCTAGTACTCTGCTCACATAATAGTGCTCCCCTAGTACTCTGCTCACATAATAGTGCTCCCCTAGTACTCTGCTCACATAATAGTGCTCCTCTAGTACTCTGCCCACATAATAGTGCTCCCCTAGTACCCTACTCACATAATAGTGCTCCTCTAGTACTCTGCTCACATAATAGTGCTCCCCTAGTACTCTGATCACATAATAGTGCTCCCCTAGTACTCTGCTCACATAATAGTTTCTCCATAAAATAAATGTGACCCTGGATATTCATCCAATCCCCCTCCACAATGAAGAGAGAAGTTTACACCAAAGGCCTATGACCTAACTGTTAGTGAACGGCATAGGAATTTATGATATAATGCCTCTATATTGGCAGGCCCAATGTGTGTACAGCCTATGAGAGTATATGGTGGTGGGGAAGTAATCTGATAGCTCATTGTTCCACCATTGTATTCAACTACATGAGAGGATACAGATGTAGTTTAAAAAAAGCACAAGGGATATGTTTTATTAGGCATTTGTGGTGTCCCGGTAACGTATTGCATACCGTACCTAGTGTAGAGGTCCCCAAAGTCAGAGTAACGACGTTCAGGTGGGACAGCCCCTAGTCGCCTCTCCTTAAGTCTAACTTTAATGCTTATAAATGTATATATTAATAATTATAGCTATGTTCTAAAGGAATGTATAGTACTTACCTCCAGCCCCCGCCCATATAAGGGAGCTGCGTCCAATTATTGCTCTCTTGGGTTGCTGGTCTCGTGGATGCCGGACTAACAGGATGGTTCTACGCAACTTTCAAAGACACGCTAGGCCTAACCACCTACCGGCCTCAGCAGAACCAAACTGTGAGTTCAAATCTACATCCCCGCTAATAATAGCGTGACTACTGCACAGTGGAACAATGCATTGTGTAGAAAGACTCTAAGTGCTAAAGTCCCAACCATTGTCAATTTCCAGAGAAAGCCGTTCTTATGCTAAGAGACTGTTATATTGTTGAAGCTTACAGAAAATCTTCAGTAAAAATTTATACTGTTACAGAAAACTTTCCGGTTGTGGACAATCTATTATTATCTACCTCCCTATCGTTCCTGGGAAGGGCGGTGGTAGGAAAAGCATTTTTGAGGAGCCCTCACCCTGGCATCACGAATAGCAAGGGTTAACAAGCACCCTTTAATAACCGCACAGCTACACTCCCCATACCCTACATCCCCAGGCTTATACACAATCCCCATCCACTTTGCACACAGTGAGTGGGCCCCACATGTAAGTTGCCTCTTTGCTCCCATGTTGCTTATATCTGAACTGCCCCTACTCCTGCCTGAAGTAATTTCAATAATAAATATATATTATGGAACAGTTGATAAAAGACAAATAATGAATATAGCTACACAGCGCTTTTCAAGGTAGTAGATGCCCTATTTGCTGCTATGAGAAAAAATATATGGTTCCCTATTTACAATATAAAAGATTGAAATTTGTATAAATAGTATATTCAAAGTGCAAAAAATTGTGACTTTGATAAGTTTTGTATGTAATGCAGCTTATTATGAAGATGCGATGTTCTGTGCTAGTGAGGCAATGAGAATCCAAAACATATGATATATTTGTAGAACTCAAATGTATATATAAAATGACCTCTATAGTAATTAAATTACTTCTATTAAAAATTCTTAATCCGTCCAGTACTTATCAGTTGCTGTATACTACACAGGAAGTTCTTTTCATTATGAATTTATTTCCTGTCTTACCACAGTGTTCTCTGCTGACACCTCTGTCCATGTCAAGAACTGTCCAGAGCAGGAGAAAATCCCCTTAAAAACCTCTACTGCTCTGGACCGTTCCTGACATGGACAGAGGTGTCAGTAAAGAGCACTGTGGTCAGACTGGAAAGAACTGCACAACTTCCTCTGTAGTATACTGCAGCTGATAAATACTGGAAGGGTTAAAGGGGAACTCCGGTGGAATTTTTTTTTGACAAATCAACTGGTGCCAGAAAGTTAAACAGATTTGTAAATTACTTCTATTTAAAAATCTTAACCCTTCTAGTACTTATCAGCTGCTGTATACTACAGATATACTACAGAGAAATTTGTGAATTTCTTTTCTGCCTGACAACAGTGCTCTCTACTGACACCTCTGTCCATGTCAGGATTGTCCAGAACAGGAGGTTTTCTATGGGGATTTGCTTCTAACCTGACAGTTCCTGATACGGACAGAGGTGTCACCAGAGAGCACTGTTGTCAGGCAGAAAAGAAATTCACAAATTTCTCTGTAGTATATCTGTAGTATACAGCAGCTGATAAGTACTAGAAGGGTTAATATTTTTAAATAGAACTAATTTACAAATCTGTTTAACTTTCTGGCACCAGTTGATTTGTCAAAAAAAAATTTCCACCGGAGTTCCCCTTTAAGATTTCTTAATAGAAGTAATTTACAAATCTGTTTAACTTTCTGGCACTAGTCGAATAAAAAAAAAAAAAAGTTTTGCACCGGAGTACCCCATTAATTCTGTTACTGATATATGTGTAGGTATTTTCTGTGTTACTGTACCCTTAAATGAGAGCAGTGAACCCCATGTAACCCTGCCTGCCAATGGGAACCCCCAAAGTCTCCTCTGTGTAGTCCAGTAAGAGGAGGAGTTACCCAGAGTTCAATTCGGTCTCAGCTACAGTTTGGTTCAGGTGTGTGTGCCATGTGCTCTGAAGAGAGGCCTAGCTCAAATCTAATCTCAACTGGTCATCCTGCAAGGATTACTCACAAGGTGGAACCCCTGCGGAGAAGGCTTCAGTACCTTGACAGGACCCTAGCTACCAGGATTTATCCTTTTGTCTCACAAGTCAGTATTAATCTGTTTGGTGTAAGCACCACAAGTCCCAGCAAGGCAACAGGGCTCCCAAGGGGTTACGCTGCACTTTCTCACCTAAAGCCAGCTGTAGGTGTGATACCATCAGCAAGCAAGCTCAGTAAAGACAGTTATCCGTAACCTGACATCAGCGTGTTCATTTACTCCCAGTGTCTGGCCCAGGAGAAGCTGTCTCCAACCTCGGATCGTGTATAGGATAACAGTGCCCTGGCATCACAAAGAGATCAGGTATTCTAACAACCTGTGGCTACCACACAGTCACTACTTCAATGTCTGGATACATCCTGCTAATAATGTTACATTTTTCTATTTTTATGCTAAAATAAAGTGACTTTTTACCATATCCTTGAAAGACTCTGTCCACGGTGGGCTGTCTACCACGACCTATAAAGTCTTCTCCATGATCCACCAAAGCCTCCTTGACAGCTTCATAGCCACAGAACACAACAACAGGGTGAGGCCCAAAGTAAAAGGTATATACACAGCCATACTTCTTACCCAGCTGCAAAGAAGAGGGACAATATGAGGCATTCAGAAACACTGGAATGAAATATATATGTGTGAATGTAGTGATGATTTATAGAAGTGATTACAATATTAGGCTAGGCTGCCAGAATCTTGATATTGATACAGGCTGTCTAAAATACTAACACACATTGTGTTTTTTTTTTTTTTATAAAAAGAGATCATAAAATCCTACCCAAAAAAGAGAAACAATGGAAACTTCAAATCAAAGTGCTACAATTGAGCCTTCATTCAGCTCCATAGATAGAAAACTAAAAAAAAAGTTATATAGGGGTCAGAATAGAGTAAGGCAATTTAAAGACATTTAATAAAAAAAAAAAGTTTGTCGTTTTTCAAAAATAGCAAAAATAATAATAAATAAATAAAAAACATACCAAATACTATGCAAACTGGGTATTGTTGAGATGGTACTGACCTGACAAATAATGATAACATGTCAATTTTACTGCACACCGGATGGCGTAAAAACAATATATTTTATGGCAAAACAAAGGGTGTTGTTACAAAGTAGAGTGGGGCCCTTTAAAAAAAATATGGCTTTGTGGATAGAAAAATAAAAGAGTTCTGGAGAAGGAAAAAATAAAAAGGCAAAGATTTTAATTTTCAGTGTAGTAAAGGGGTTAATGCTTTCAGAGGCAGCAGATTGTGACCATAAACAATGATATGTTGCTGTTACACTGAAATAAATGTGCAGGATTTAAGGAATGTAGATTGTAAACATTCAGAAGTGGAAAGAAGAATTAAATAATAACCATAGACATAAGAAAAATACCGGTAATTTTATACCATGGATATTACTATCAACCAGGTTGATCAATTGTCCTGTTTATATCGGGACACTTTCAGGATTTGGAACCCTGTACCGGGCAATTAAAACATCCCAACTGGACAATTGTGTATACCTGTATACTGCACTCTGTCTGCTGCCCCATTCTCTATAAAAATGTAGTTCCACCCCCCATTATCCCATGCCCATGTGCTGGCTGGACAACTTCCCCATCCATAAGATGACCCCCTATGGCAGAGCATGTAACAAGCCACCTAACTTTGCCTTCTCCACTGTGCCTGCGCTCCTTGCTTAAAGAGTACCTGTCACCAAATAAAACTTTTAATATATTGTTACTTGTGTAATTAGCAAACACTTTCCCATTCACTTGCTTATAAAATTATCAACATAAATAATATGTTTAAAATGTAATAGAAAAAACATCCAATGGGTGGCTCTGTTCTGTTCACTGCCGCAATGAATACAGTGACTTTGGTCTCCTCCCGTCCTGGCAGGAGTCCAAACTCAGGAAGTGTTTCTCTGCACTGAGCTTGATTGACAGTTGCACATAGCCTCACTGAAAGATGCACAGAGCCTCACTGAAAGATATACAGACTGAAATCTGCTGCACAGAGCCTGATGTCTTCTATTCATCACAGCGCTGCAACCATGTGAGGGCGGAAGTGGTCCCCCAGCAGGCTTCAGTGATGTCATGCCTTCTGTGAAACACCCACTTTCTCCTGCTGGGATATTGCACTATGTTAACAAGAATAAAGGTATGATGCAGAGATTTTTAATGCTTTGACATTTTTTTTAAGGGTGGGAGAAGTGTTAGGAGTAGTCAGGGAACATAGCCTGAGATAGTTTAGAAAAGTTTATTTGGTGACAGGTACTTTTTAAGTTCAATGTAACCCTGTAGAGGAATCAGACTGACGTATATTATTGCATGCTCCTTCATAGGATGCCATGTTAGTCGTCTAGTGGGAACATGGGCATGAGAGAACAGGGGGGAAGAGCTACATTTTTACAAAGAATTGGGCCACTCACAGAGTGCTGTATATGTATCGTAGGTCCTACCTACGGCGAGGGGGTCCTTACAGTGAAGAAAATTCAAGGGAACAAAAATACACTGTATGACAAGCCACAGATTTACAAACCCCACCTACAATAAACCCCACCCATAGTAAACCACACCTTCATTGTCAAAGTTAAAGTGTCCCTGGAAAATATTTTCAAATATTGAGGCAAGTTTTTCCATGTTATAATAGTTTTATATTGGGAGAGGTTGGTGAAGGAAATGTCTGTCTTTAAAGGGGTACTCCACTGCCCCAGCATTAGGAACATTTTGTTCTGAATGCTAGGTGTGGGCGTTGTAACATCACAAGGGGCATGGCCGTGACATCACGACCCCCGCAGCCCGCACCCATTGTTTGGAATAAAATGTTCCGAATGCTGGGGCAGTGGAGTACCCCTTTAAAGCTAATAAGGAGTAATGTCTCTGGGTTCCAATGACCGTATGACTGAGGACTGAAGATTCCAAAGCATGTGACACAATGGAGAACACTAGAGAGTGACTGCTGCTAACATACTAAGAAGTGGGGGCTGCCTCTCAGTTGCAAACAAGACTGAGGAGCTGGGGTTTGGGATGCGGACTAGACACTACCCCTGCTGTGTCATCCACATACTGCCTGTCTCCTATCATACACACCAGAGATACTAAGTGTGCACTCCACTCTTGACAGGTGTTGTTGTTGATTGGTTTGTCTAAAGTACATGCAATAGGGGAAACAATTGCACACCAACCGTATATCATGCAAACAACTTTACATCCATGGATGATAAACCTAGTCTGGACGTTTCAGCCACAAGGGCCTTTCTCAACAGGCATCAATATGATGGTAATAAAAGGAAAGAAAGTGAATCCTCAAAGTCTTATCTTCTCTGCATTTATTTCCATGGAGAGCGGCTCCTGGGAGGAGGAGGAGGAGGAGGAGGAAAGAGAACTGTAATAAGGCAACAGGTGTGGACTCGCTTTTGGCCAAGAGAGAAGGTTTTCACCCTCTTTCCCGATACAGGTTGTGGAAAGTGACCTTCTGCTGCTAGAGGGTTCCAGGTCTCTAGGCCAAGCAGGTGTGGATATGTGGGTGTGATTCATGGCTAGCCCAAACAGGGCCCCATATGCCAATTAAAATACTTGTTCTCTTATGGGGCAGATGTGCTTTGGGGCCCCCTTATGCACCAGGGCCCCGGAGCAACTGCTATCTCTATAGCTATGCTCCTGCTGGAGGGGTAAACAGGGGCCAGGAAGAACTGGGGTCACACACAGGTAAAAGGGCCATGTCAGGTGGTTTGGGGTCAACAGTCCAGAACAGATACATGAAGGTCAATGCTGTACAGAAAAACATACTCAATGTTCTCAATAATGAGAATTATCGATATATAGTCTAATAAAGTGTTGCTTTTCCTACACAGATTAGTTGTTTTGAAAATCGAATATGGATTAGAAGATGGCTACATACAATGTGTTTGAACAACTAAATACTACCACAATACAGTGAATAAATAATACAACCACACAGTGACTGGTTTATGTGGCCCATACCCACATGCGGGCTCTCTCTAGATCCAGCTTTCCCATGGTTTTGTAGAGCACCCTCTTTGGCAGTATGTCCTATTCGCCCCAACAACACAAACTTCTACTCTAGAAATGCTGATTCCGACATAAAAGTGACAACATTTACATAAACAGTATCTTGAAGGGAATGCCAGAAAATGTCTTCACGTACATTAAGCTAAAAAGGGAGTTCCCCCATATACAATGCAGAAAGTCGTCCCCCCCACACTTATGTAATCACCACAGAGTTCCCTTTAACACAGAGTTAGGTAGAGTGTTCTCCAAAAGTAATAAACTAAAGTATTCACCATAAGTAGTAAACTAGAAATTTTGAACTAGTGTTCACTATAAATAACGGTGGCCACGAGTGTGCCGATAAATAGCGTCATCTAGAGGTTGGCCCTGGCCTAGGTTTTTATTTTGAGGATATCCAGGTAAGTACAAAAGTAATCTCTTAAGGAAATAAATACTGACCTCCATTAGTGTCTTTGCCGTCTGTCCATTTCTGACCTCCAACAAGTTTCCTATTAGTGGGAGAGGGGTTGGACCTGGGGGAAGCCTGTGCCTCCTATAAAGGTGAGTCCATAGCAAATAAAATATTATAACACCCAGGATAGCAGAGAACAGAATTGTGCAGCATCCTGGCTCCATGTCTGTCGGCATTAGACGTGTAGATCACAGTTAACGGAGCTGCAGTCTTTGTGTTTACATGGAAGGGAGCCAAGAGACCAGAGTCCTCCATTATCCGCCTCCTACTCACTGCCAATTCTTACAAGAACAGATAGGAAAAGGGAGGTACTAATGGAGGTTACATTCCAGGCTTTGGGGGGAGGCATAGACAAAAATGCTAATTGTGATGTACAAAATAGTATAAATGAGTCTGATGGGGCACCTACAAAAATAAGGAATGGGAAGGGAATGAATCTGAAAGCACTTGTATAAATCTGAGAAAAGAATCCAAACCACCACATTTTGTTGGTACATTTGTAGGAAATTGCTATTTTCTTTAAAATTGTGAAATACTGCAGGATGGCAAGAACACAAAATTTATATCAGGTGGACAACAAAGGACACAAAGCTCATATGCTTCACACACCTCTCACATATGCTGTAAACACAATATACTGTAAACACAATATACTATAAAAATGTTTCTCTTGTGCATGACTTTTGGATATGGGATGGATCCCTGCTTTCCCTTATAGGGGTACTCGGCTGCCCCAGCTTTCTGAACATTTTGTTCAGAACGCTTGGAGTGGGCGGCGGGGGGGTCGTGATGTCATGGCCAAGCCCCCCATGATGTCACACCACGCCCCCTCAATCCAAGTCTATGGGAGGAGGCGTGATGGTCACCACGCCCCCTCCCATAGACTTGCATTGAGGGGGCGTGGCATGGCATCACGAGGGGCATGGCTTTTATGTCACTACCCCCCAGGCCTTCACCCAAAGTTCTAAAAGAACGCCGGGTGCTGCACACAGATCGCGGGGGTTACAGCTGCGAGACCACCACGATCAAAGTGCCAAAATGTATTCATATCACAGACTAAACCATCAGAGGAGACAGGTGAAATGCTTGGCCAGTGGGATTCAAAAATACTGGAAGCTGACTGTAATTCAGTGCCCGGCCAGACGGTAATAAAGGATCAGCATACCGTATATACTCGAGTATAAGCCGAGTTTTTCTGCACGATTTTTCGTGCTGAAAACACCCCCCTCGGCTTATACTCGAGTGAACTCCCCCACCCGCAGTGGTCTTCAACCTGCGGACCTCCAGAGGTTTCAAAACTACAACTCCCAGCAAGCCCGGGCAGCCATCGGCTGTCCGGGCTTGCTGGGAGTTGTAGTTTTGAAACCTCCGGAGGTCCGCAGGTTGAAGACCACTGCGGCCTTCAACATCATCCAGCCCCCTCTCACCCCCTTTAGTTCTGAGTACTCACCTCCGCTCGGCGCTGGTCCGGTCCTGCAGGACTGTCCGGTGAGGAGGTGGTCCGGTGGGATAGTGGTTCCGGGCTGCTATCTTCACCAGGGAGGCCTCTTCTAAGCGCTTCGGGCCCGGCCTCAGAATAGTCACGTTGCCGTGACAACGACGCAGAGGTGCGTTCATTGCCAACGTACTTCTGCGTCATTGTCAAGGCAACGCCTCTATTCCGGGCCGGAAGCGCGGAGAAGAGGCTCCCCCGGTGAAGATAGCAGCCCGGACCACCTCCTCACCGGACCACCTCTTCACCGGACAGCCCTGCAGGACCGGACCAGCGCCGAGCGGAGGTGAGTACTCAGAACTAAAGGGGGTGAGAGGGGGGCTGGATGATGTTGAAGGCCGCAGTGGTCTTCAACCTGCGGACCTCCGGAGGTTTCAAAACTACAACTCCCAGCAAGCCCGGACAGCCGATGGCTGCCCGGGCTTGCTGGGAGTTGTAGTTTTGAAACCTCTGGAGGTCCGCAGGTTGAAGACCACTGAGGGCGAATGATGAGAAGAGGATGATGAAGGGGGGGGTGTGGGGATGATGAAAGGGGGTGGGGATGATGAAGGGGCGGAGGGGTGTGGGATGATTACAAGGGGATGATGAAGGGGGGATGTGTGGGATGATAAGGGGATGATGAAGGGGGGATGTGCGGGATGATAAGGGGATGATGAAGGGGGGATGTGTGGGATGATAAGGGGATGATGAAGGGGGGATGTGCGGGATGATAAGGGGATGATGAAGGGGGGATGTGTGGGATGATAAGGGGATGATGAAGGGGGATGTGTGGGATGATGACAAGGGGATGATGATGAGGATGTTAATGACGGGTCTGGATGATGACAGGGGGGGATGAGGTATTTCCCACCCTAGGCTTATACTCGAGTCAATAACTTTTCCTGGGATTTTGGGTTGAAATTAGGGGTCTCGGCTTATACTCGGGTCGGCTTATACTCGAGTATATACGGTACTCTGGCTTCTATTATTGCAGAGTCAATACAATAACCCTTTCAGGACTGAGCCTTTTTTTTTTTTTTTTTTTGAGGTTTTGTTTTTTAACTCCTCACCTTCTAATAGACTTAGGCCGACATTTATCATTGTCTTTAGACTGTTTTTTGTGTCCAGAAAAGGAGCAAAAAATCCGCAAGTAGGGTGTTTTGCGCCTTTTTTCCGTCTTTGGGTTTACACATTTCTGTTGAGTTGCAATCCACTGATTTTGGAGATACATATGATATAAAAGGGTTTTATGAACTGTGCCTTTTTGTGAAAAGGCACAAAAAAGGAGCAAAGCCACTGAAAAGTCTCTAAACTACACCAGCCCAGACTTAGCTTAGCTTTTTGGTGAAATTTCAGAAAATGGGACCTGCACAAAATGTATCAAATGTTCTGCAACCATCTAATAAATGTGGTGCTCCTACACATTACAGCACACAAAAAAAGGTGTAGAAAAATATTTCACTTACACCTACAATGATAAATGCTTCACTTACACCTACAATGATAAATGCTTCACTTACACCTACAATGATAAATGCTTCACTTACACCTACAATGATAAATGTCGGCCATAACTTTTTTATTTTTCCATCTAAAGACCAGTTTGAGGGCTTGTTTTTTGCATCACCAATTGTACTTTGTAAATAAAGCAGCAAGCAGCGATACAGGTGGCCAAGCAGCATGGCTAGCACACAATTGTTTTGACCCCTTATGGTGCTAATTTTTACATTGTTTTGACCAGTTATTTTAGTGAAAACTATATTTGCAGAATATTATGCAATCCAATATGGCAAAAATTTTACCTCTAAATGTACAGTGAAACAAACAAAAAATTATTTGTAGGGCAAAATCGAAAAAAAAGAAAAAAACACAATTTTGCAAATTTTGGCGGCTTCAGTTTCTACACAGTGCACTTTTCGGTAAAAATTATACTTTAGCTTTATTTTGTGGGTCCATGTGATTAAAATGATACCCGATTTATATAGCTTTTTTTATTTATTTTACTACTTTTAAAAAATTCTAACTTTTTGTACGAAAATTAGTACAGTGATCCCCTGACTTACGATGGCCCCGACATACAATAATTTCAACATACGATGCTTTTTTTTGTCGGTGCCATCACATAAATGGCTGATCTGATCACTCACCTGTCCCCGCCGCTCCGGACCGTCCTCTTCAGGCTCCGATGCATGGCCCTCGCTCTCCGCCATCATCATGTCGCCGCGCACGCCGTCCCGTCATCCAATAGGAGCAGAATGTGCAGAGATGTGATGACGGCGATGGAGAGCGATGATCCAGGGCAGCGGTGATGGTCCGGAGCAGCGAGGACACCCCGGGGACGTGATGACAGCGACGATCCCGCGCAGCGGTCTGGAGCGGAAGGGACATGTGAGTATACCTTTCTATATTATTATTGCACGGATCCCTCAACATACGATGGATTCAAGTAACGATGGTTCATTTGGAACAAATTACCATCGTATGCTGATAGAGGGCAAAGAGAAAAAGAAAAATCAGGGGCGCTTTCTGGTGTAGCAACTTAGTTAGTTCTAGGAGAAAGAAAGGTGAGGGTAACTTTTTGGCCCCACTTATGACCTTATGATTACCACTACAGATATTCTATTGAAGCAATGTGTTATTTATTGACTTGTTTTTTTATACCACATGATGGCTAAAGTGCCTTATCGGCTCATGATATTTTTAGCCCACTTATATTAAAGTCCACAAATCTTGTTTTATATGTATATTTTACTGTTTCTGCAGAATAATTTTATAAGCGGTCCTTTTAATTATAATGCTTATTTATATCAGAATTTTTTTTTTTTTAGCATAATGATAGATACATTTTTTTAAAGTGAAAAACTGCTCTACATGATATTATGACATTATAGATTTCTGGCATATACGCTGATACGGATACACTGTATATAGAGTTTAGTCCTAAAAATTCTTATCTTTACTATAAGCATATACTCTGCTATGTATCTTTATCAGCATTTTAAGTGGACCTGAGGAAGGTGCTGGAATGCGCTGAAATGCGTTGTCCTGTTACCATTAATACCGAATAAAGAAAGTCCTGTGTAACCTACGGCAGCTTCAAGTACTTCTTTAATATCACTTCCCAGTAGCGCTGGAACCGAACAAATTCAATTTTTTTGCTCAAACCACGTATCTACATCGTATGCTGAGGGATCACTGTATGCTTAAAAGTGTCCTCTTCTAAAGGGATCTGTAGGTTTTATTGGGACTATTTTTATTTTAATGGCACCTTTTGATCGCGTTTTATTTTATTTTGTTTCTTTTGACCAAAAAATTTGCATTTATGGACTTTGGAATTTTTTTTTACGCTTTTGCCTTTCACTGTGTAATTTAAATAGGCACTCTCAGTAAAACTAATGTTTGCTATTGCACTCCTTATGGTAAATGAAAAATCTTTCTAATGTACTTTGTTTAAAAAAAATGTAGTTTTCTATGTTTTATTTGTGTTTAAAAAAGCTGCCACTAGATGTCTCCCTACTTGTCCAGAGCACATTTCCCCCATCTCTTGCACAGACTTTGGACTCTTGCTTACCTGGAAATGCAGTTTGGAGTGCTGAGGGGTGTGTATGCAGCCTTAGCCAATCATAGCTCATCACACACTGAACTGCTCTGGGCTGTTTGTAGCAAAGTGAGGGAGGAAGTCCTCAACTGTATGGCTTCAGATGATGTCACGCCTGCTGGGGAATGCCCCTTCCCAGTCTGTAAATCTGACTGAGACTGAGCAGAAAATACAGAGCAGTATCAAGGTAGAAAACAAATAAATAATAAAAAAATAAAGGCAGAGGGTGGTTTATCATGATGGGTGAAGTGAACTGGAAGGATTATAAAATTTAACAAGATTATGACAGGTACTCTTTATTAACATTATATTTTATTAGTTCAGACATTTACGCACGCGGCGATACCACATATGTTTATGTTTGTTTTTTTACATTAGTTTATTTGAAAAATGGGAAAAGGGGGGTGATTCAAACTTTTATTAGGGAAGGGGTTAAATCACATTTATTAATTAAAAAAAAAACATTTTTTACACTTTTTTATTCCCCTAGAAGGCTATAACATTCAATATTTAGATTGCATTCACTGATCAATGCTTCTCCATATAAAAATGATCAATGCTCTCCTAAGGAGAAGCATTGATCAGTGAATGCAATCTAAAAATTGCATGTTATAGATTGGACAGCAGGGAGGAAGGTAAGAGTCCTCCTGGCATCCTCTTAGCTGATAGGGATGCCGCGGTTTTGCCGCTGCAATCCCGATCAGCCCACTGAGCTAGCCGGGAACGGAATTTAGCACATTTAGATGCCGCACCACAAAATACATGGTCTGAAGAAAACCTACAACACCGCATTACCAAATTCCTTCAATTATGTCTCTTTGCCTTCAATCTACAACAAATACACGATGCTTTTACTAAAGGTTATTTGATCAACTCTCTGTTTTACTCAGATAACCTGAGAAAGGGGCATGATCAATATGAAAAAGGGGTGTGGCCCCAGAAAAGGGGTGTATCCCCGACAGTTTAGAAAAAAAAAAGAATATACACTGCTCCAAAAAATAAAGGGAACACTAAGCTAACACATCCTAGATCTGAATGAATGAACTAATCGTATGAAATACTTTCGTCTTTAGATAGTTGAATGCGCTGACAACAAAATCACACAAAAATTATCAATGGAAATCAAATTTATCAACCCATGGAGGTCTGGATATGGAGTCACACTCAAAATCACAGTTGGACACAGTTGTGCTTCAACAACTGTGTCCAAATGTGACACAAAACCCTTGTTTGCACACTTCCTCTTAGTGTACCACACATAAAACTGGCACACTTTACACAGATTTTGCCTTCCCCAGACAACACATATGCAGCCCACAATGCAGCTGCTATATGTATAGTGCTTCAGTATTTAGCAGGGAGTGTTTTCTTCCTCTGGGTTTTGAACACTAATAGATGTTTTTCTGACCCTGCCAAAATAAACAGGCATCCCACAAGCCCACTCTGCAGCTTCTATAATGCTTTGGTAGTGTAATAATGGAATACAGTGCTTCTCTATAGTCTAAACAAACACACTGTACATTACTGAGACTTTTTTCAACTCCTCTCCCTAAAGTGGCAGCTGCAGTTGTACACCTAGATTTTTTTCTGACTTTGACCCATGCCTACACTAGCTCCTAATTGGCTGAAAGCTGTATGCAAGCCATTATTGGCAAACTTAAAGGGGTACTCCACTGCTCAGCGTTTGGTAAGCACTGTTCTGAACGTTGGAGCCGGGAGCTCGTGACGTCATAGCCCCGCCCCATCATGATGTCACATCCCACCCTCTCAATGCAAGTCTATGGGAGGGGCGTGGCGGCTGTCACGCCCCTCCCATAGACTTGCATTGAGAGGGTGGGGGCGTGATATCATGAAGGGGTGGGGGCTATGATGTCACAAGCTCCCAGCGCCAGCTCCAGTGTTCGGAACAGTTTGTTCCAAATGTTGAGTAGCGTAGTACCCCTTTAAGGCCATGTGATTTTCTTAGTTGCAAAGAATTCTGGAGTACACAGACATCATATTTGTATTCCTACTTTCTGCTGCTACTCTTAAATGGTGCCATGTGTTCTTCATTTCTTCTCCTATCCTCACATGGCATTGGCGCTGTGTTACCAGGATCGGGCCAAAACGAACCGGCCAATTTTCAAAGACAACATTTCCCAAACAGAAGAAAGGAACAATGGTCCAGTGCAGAATGTGCAGTTTTACGTGACACATTTCAGGTGTTAATCACCCTTAATCGTACATAGAAACAAGGTCGGCATATGAGGACGGGATAGGAGGTCGAGATAGGAGGACTGGATAGGAGGTCGGGATAGGAGGTCGAGATAGGAGGACAGGATAGGAGGACGGGATAGGAGGTCGGGATAGGAGGTCGGGATAGGAGGTCGAGATAGGAGGACGGGATAGGAGGACGGGATAGGAGGATGGGATAGGAGGTCGGTATAGGAGGTCGGGATAGCAGGTCGGGATAGGAGGACGGGATAGGAGGACGGGATAGGAGGTCGAGATAGGAGGACGGGAGAGAGGTCGGCATAGGAGGTCGAGATAGGAGGTTGAGTTAGGAGGTCGGGATATGAGGACGGGATAAGAGGACGGGATAGGAGGTGGAGATAGGAGGTGGAGATAGGAAGTGGAGATAGGAGGACGGGATAGGAGGTCGGGATAGGAGGCCAGGATAGGAGGTCAAGATAGGAGGATGGGATAGGAGGACGGGATAGGAGGTCGAGATAGGAGGGTGGGATAGGAGGTCGAGTTAGGAGGTCAGGATATGAGGACGGGATAGGAGGTCGAGTTAGGAGGTCAGGATATGAGGACGGATAGGAGATGGAGATAGGAGGATGGGATAGGAGGACGGGATAGGAGGTCGAGATAGGAGGACGGGATAGGAGGTTGGGATATGAGGTCGAGTTAGGAGTACGGGATATGAGGACAGGATAAGAGGACGGGATAGGAGGTGGAGATAGGAGGACAGGATAGGAGGTCAGGATAGGAGGTCAGGATATTAGGACGGGATAGGAGGTCGAGATAGGAGGACGGATAGGAGATCGGGATAGGAGGTCGAGATAGGAGGAGGGGATAGGAGGATGGGATAGGAGGTTGAGATAGGAGGTCGAATTAGGAGGTCAGGATATGAGGTGGAGATAGGAGGTGGAGATAGGAGGACGGGATAGGAGGTCGGTATAGGAGGTGGGGATATCAGGACGGGATAGGAGGTCGAGATAGGTGGAGGGGATAGGAAGTCGGGACAGGAGGTCGAGATAGGAGGACGGGATAGGAGGTTGGGATATGACAACAATATATGGGGATGGGATATGAAGTCAAAAGCTTCTTCTTTTGTTGATTTTCCTCCCCAACAAGGATGAGGAAGGAAAAACCGGGCAATGCCGGGTACTCAGCTAGTAGTAATTGAAGGCCAATGTGTGTGTGTGCATGTATGTATGTTCCAGCATCACGTCCAAACAGCTAAAGATATTAACATGAAACTTGGTCACATGTTATTTATATGTCAACAACAAACATAGGATAGGTGATTTAACCCTTACTCACCCCCATTTTCAGCTGTGGGGTTTTTGTTTAAAGTCCCATACAAGTCTATGGGAAATATATGTTACTGCATAACTTCCAAACAACTGGAGATATTTCGATAATACTTGGTCACATGTTACTTATATGTCCACTTAAAATATAGGATAGTTAATTTAATCCTTAACTACCCCCATTTGTGAGGGTCGGGGTTTTTGTTTAAAGTCCCATGCAAATCAATGGAAAATGTATGTTCCCACATAACTTCCGTACGGCTGGAGATATTTCAATACCTGGTACACATATTACAGGTCGGGATAGGTCGGGATATGAGGTCGGGATAGGAGGTCGAGATAGGAGGATGGGATATGAGGACGGGATAGGAGGATGGAATAGGAGGTTGGGATAGGAGGTCGAGATAGGAGGACGGGATAGGAGGAAGGGATAGGAGGTTGGGTCAGGAGGTCGGATAGGAAGTCAGGATATGAGGACGGCATATGAGGACGACATATGAGGACGGGATATGAGAATGGAATAGGAGGTTGGGATAGGAGTTCGAGATAGGAGGACGGGATAGGAGGAAGGGATAGGAGGTTTGGTCAGGAGGTCGGGATAGGAGGATGGGATAGGAGGAGGGGATAGGAGGTCGGTGGTCATAAAACACATACTGTGAAAGCAATGAGAATGTCCCCAATATATGAAAAAGGATATAGATGATAAATGGCCTCCTTCAATATACCGTATATACTCGAGTATAGGCCGAGTTTTTCAGCACGATTTTTCGTGCTGAAAACACCCCCCTCGGCTTATACTCGAGTGAACTCCCCCACCCGCAGTGGTCTTCAACCTGCGGACCTCCAGAGGTTTCAAAACTACAACTCCCAGCAAGCCCGGGCAGCCATCGGCTGTCCGGGCTTGCTGGGAGTTGTAGTTTTGAAACCTCCGGAGGTCCGCAGGTTGAAGACCACTGCGGCCTTCAACATCATCCAGCCCCCTCTCACCCCCTTTAGTTCTGAGTACTCACCTCCGCTCGGCGCTGGTCCGGTCCTGCAGGGCTGTCCGGTAAGGAGGTGGTCCGGTGAGGAGGTGGTCCGGGCTGCTATCTTCACCGGGGAGGCCTCTTCTAAGCGCTTCGGGCCCGGCCTCAGAATAGTCACGTTGCCTTGACAACGACGCAGATACGTCGTTGTCAAGGCAACGGCTCTATTCCGGGCCGGAAGCGCGGAGAAGAGGCGCCCCCGGTGAAGATAGCAGCCCGGACCACCTCCTCACCGGACCACCTCCTTACCGGACAGCCCTGCAGGACCGGACCAGCGCCGAGCGGAGGTGAGTACTCAGAACTAAAGGGGGTGAGAGGGGGCTGGATGATGTTGAAGGCCGCAGTGGTCTTCAACCTGCGGACCTCCGGAGGTTTCAAAACTACAACTCCCAGCAAGCCCGGACAGCCGATGGCTGCCCGGGCTTGCTGGGAGTTGTAGTTTTGAAACCTCTGGAGGTCCGCATGTTGAAGGCCGCAGTGGTCTTCAACCTGCGGACCTCCGGAGGTTTCAAAACTACAACTCCCAGCAAGCCCGGACAGCCGATGGCTGCCCGGGCTTGCTGGGAGTTGTAGTTTTGAAACCTCTGGAGGTCCGCATGTTGAAGGCCGCAGTGGTCTTCAACCTGCGGACCTCCGGAGGTTTCAAAACTACAACTCCCAGCAAGCCCGGACAGCCGATGGCTGCCCGGGCTTGCTGGGAGTTGTAGTTTTGAAACCTCTGGAGGTCCGCATGTTGAAGGCCGCAGTGGTCTTCAACCTGCGGACCTCCGGAGGTTTCAAAACTACAACTCCCAGCAAGCCCGGACAGCCGATGGCTGCCCGGGCTTGCTGGGAGTTGTAGTTTTGAAACCTCTGGAGGTCCGCAGGTTGAAGACCACTGAGGGCGAATGATGAGAAGAGGATGATGAAGGGGGGGGGGTGTGGGGATGATGAAGGGGGGTGGGGATGATGAAGGGGGGGGTGTGGGATGATTACAAGGGGATGATGAAGGGGGGATGTGTGGGATGATAAGGGGATGTGTGGGATGATGACAAGGGGATGATGAAGGAGGGATGTGTGGGATGATGACAAGGGGATGATGAAGGGGGGGATGTGTGGGATAAGGGGATGTGTGGGATGATGACAAGGGGATGATGAAGGGGGGATGTGTGGGATAAGGGGATGTGTGGGATGATGACAAGGGGATGATGAAGGGGGGATGTGTGGGATGATGACAAGGGGATGATGAAGGGGGGATGTGTGGGATGATGACAAGGGGATGATGAAGGGGGGATGTGTGGGATGATAAGGGGATGTGTGGGATGATGACAAGGGGATGATGAAGGGGGGATGTGTGGGATGATAAGGGGATGTGTGGGATGATGACAAGGGGATGATGAAGGGGGGATGTGTGGGATGATGACAAGGGGATGATGAGGATGTTAATGACGGGTCTGGATGATGACAGGGGGGGATGAGGTATTTCCCACCCTAGGCTTATACTCGAGTCAATAACTTTTCCTGGGATTTTGGGTTGAAATTAGGGGTCTCGGCTTATACTCGGGTCGGCTTATACTCGAGTATATACGGTAGTTACATAGTTACATAGTTAGTACGGTCGAAAAAAGACATATGTCCATCAAGTTCAACCAGGGAATTAAGGGGTAGGGGTGTGGCGCGATATTGGGGAAGGGATGAGATTTTATATTTCTTCATAAGCATTAATCTTATTTTGTTCCAGGAATGTATCTAATCCTGTTTTAAAGCTGTTAATTGTTCCTGCTGTGACCAGTTCCTGAGGTAGACCGTTCCATAAATTCACAGTCCTCACGGTAAAGAAGGCGTGTCGCCCCTTGAGACTAAACTTTTTCTTCTCCAGACGGAGGGAGTGTCCCCTCGTCCTTTGGGGGGGTTTAACATGGAACAGTTTTTCTCCATATTTTTTGTATGGGCCATTAATATACTTATATACGTTTATCATATCCCCCCTTAAACGTCTCTTCTCAAGACTAAACAATTGTAACTCCTTTAATCGCTCCTCATAGCTAAGATGTTCCATGCCCCATATTAGTTTAGTCGCGCGTCTCTGCACCCTTTCCAACTCCGCAGTGTCCCTTTTATGGACAGGTGCCCAAAACTGAACAGCATATTCCAGGTAAGGCCGTACCAATGATTTATAAAGGGGGAGTATTATGTCCCTGTCCCTTGAGTCCATGCCTCTTTTGATACATGACAATATCCTGCCGGCTTTGGAAGCAGCAGCCTGACATTGCATGCTATTCTGTAGTCTGTGATCTACAAGTACACCCAGATCCTTCTCTACCAGTGACTCTGCCAGTTTAATCCCCCCTAAGACATACGATGCATGCAGGTTATTAGTACCCAGATGCATAACTTTACATTTATCCACATTGAACCTCATTTGCCAAGTGGATGCCCAGACACTTAGTCTATCCAAGTCATCTTGTAACTTATGCACATCCTCTATAGACTGTACTGTGCTACAAAGCTTGGTGTCATCTGCAAAGATAGAAACAGAGCTGTTAATACCATCCTCTATATCATTGATAAATAAATTAAACAACAGCGGGCCCAGTACTGAACCTTGGGGTACACCACTAATAACCGGGGACCAATCAGAGTACGAATCATTGACCACCACTCTCTGGGTACGATCCATGAGCCAGTGTTCAATCCAGTTACAAACTAAAATTTCCAAACCCAAAGACCTTAACTTACCTGTCAGACGTCTATGAGGGACAGTATCAAACGCTTTAGCAAAATCCAGAAACACTATATCCACAGCCATTCCTCTGTCAAGGCTTCTACTCACCTCTTCATAAAAGCAAATTAGATTGGTTTGACAACTTCTATCCTTAGTAAACCCATGCTGGCTATCACTTATAATACAATTATCCCCTATGTATTCCTGTATGTAATCCCTTATAAGTCCTTCAAACAATTTACCCACAATGCACGTTAAACTTACCGGTCTATAGTTTCCTGGGGAAGACCTAGAGCCCTTCTTGAAGATTGGCACCACATTCGCCTTGCGCCAGTCCCTTGGCACAATACCAGACACCAGAGAATCTCTAAATATCATGAACAAGGGTACAGATATTACTGAACTTACCTCTCTAAGAACTCTTGGGTGTAGTCCATCCGGTCCTGGGGATTTGCTTACATTTATATCACTTAACTTACCTTGTACCATCTCTACATTAAGCCAGTTCAATACATTATATGATGTGTTACCAGCACTGACCTGGCCAATGTCAGCTCCTTCTTCCATAGTGTATACAGAACTAAAGAACCCATTCAGTAGCTCCGCCTTCTCTTGATCGCCTGTGACAACCTCCCCATTATCATTATTAAGGGGTCCTACATGCTCTGTCCTTGGTTTTTTTGCATTTATATATCTAAAAAAATATTTAGGATTAGTTTTGCTTTCTTTGGCCACCTGTCTCTCATTTTGAATTTTTGCTGTTTTTATTACATTTTTACAGATTTTATTAAGCTCCTTGTACTTTTTAAATGTTATAGCTGACCCATCAGATTTGTATTTTTTGAAGGCAATTTTTTTGTTGTTTATTGCTCTTTTAACATCATGTGTCAGCCATGTAGGATTTAGTTTTAATTGTTTATATTTGTTCCCCTTTGGTATATATTTAGCTGTATAGTTATTTAGAGTTGATTTAAAGATGTCCCATTTACCTTCTGTATCAGTATTTGACAACACCTCCCCCCAGTCTATGTCCTGTAGTGCAGCCCTCAGCCCAGGGAAATTTGCCTTTTTAAAGTTATATGTTTTTGCCTTCCCCGCCTGTCTTTGTTTTCTACATTTTAAGTCAAAAGTAACTATATTGTGGTCGCTATTACCAAGGTTTTCCCGCACAGTTACATTACCAACCAGCTCTGCGTTGTTGGAAATGATCAGATCCAACAAGGCATCACTTCTTGTTGGGTCCTCCACAAACTGGCCCATAAAATTATCCTGCAATAAATTTAGGAATTGTCGCCCCTTTGTAGTTTTAGCCAACCCCGGACCCCAATCTATATCTGGATAGTTAAAATCTCCCATTATTACCACTGTACCTGCCCGGGCGGCCCTCTCTATTTGTTTATGAAGCCGAACTTCTATCTCTTCAGTGATATTAGGGGGTCTGTAGATTACACCAAATACTATTTTTTCAGTATTTCCCTCCTTTTGTAATTCTACCCACAATGATTCCACATCCTCAGAATCATCACACACTATGGCATCGTTCACACTGACTTTCATACCACTTCTTACATACAGACAGACTCCACCACCTTTTCTGTTCATTCTATCCTTGCGAAACAATGTAAACCCCTGCAGATTGACAGCCCAGTCATGCGAGGAGTCCAGCCATGTCTCAGTGACCCCAACTATATCAATATGTTCCTCCAGTATCAAGGCCTCAAGCTCCCCCATTTTATTTGCTAGGCTTCTGGCATTTGTGAACATACACTTTACATTTCCATCCTTTATGTTATTGGGGTTAATGGGATTCAAGGGTGTAAGTTTTATTTTCCTATGAAGCTTATTCCTATTAACTATTCTAACCCCTCCCTCCGCTCCACCCCCAGGTACATTTATAATTCCCACCTCTCTATCTACACTATCTTCCCCCTCTTTGCTGTAGGTTCCCTCCCCCCAAGTCCCTAGTTTAAACACTCCTCCACCCTTCTAGCCATCTTCTCCCCAAGCAAAGCTGCACCCTCCAGATTGAGGTGCAGCCCGTCCCTACAGTAGAGCCGGTAACCGACAGCGAAGTCAGCCCAGTTCTCCATGAACCCAAACCCTTCCTTCCTACACCAGCTTCTGAGCCACTTGTTTACCTCCTTGATCTCCCGCTGCCTCTCTGGTGCGGCTCGTGGTACTGGTAGTATTTCAGAAAAGACTACCTTGGAGGTCCTTGCCTTAAGCTTGCGGCCTAAGTCCCTGAAATCATTTTTAAGGACACTCCACCTACCTCTTACTTTGTCATTGGTGCCAATATGTACCATGACTGCTGGGTCCTCTGCAGCCCCGCCCAACAACCTGTCAACCCGATCCGCGATGTGCCGAACTCGTGCGCCAGGCAGACAACACACTGTTCGGCGATCCCGGTCTTTGTGACAGATTGCCCTGTCTGTCCCCCTAATAATTGAGTCCCCCACCACTAGTACCGGTCTGGCCTGCCCTGTACTCCTCCCTCCCTCCTTACTGGAGCAGACACCCCCCTGGCGGTCAGAGGCGGTATCCTGCTGCAGCTCTGCTAGCTCTGTAATGGCATCCCCCTCATCTGCCAAGCGGGCAAACTTGTTGGGGTGTGCCAGTTCAGGACTAGCCTCCCTGACACTTTTTCCCCTACCCCTCTTTCTAACTGTAACCCAGCTAACTGCCTGACTGTCCTGCAACTCCGTCCCACTGTCCTCCCCCACCTCTATTCCCGAGAGTGCCTGCTCAGTGAGCACGAGACTCCTCTCCGTGTTGTTAATGCTTCTCATTGTTGCCAGTCGCCCCTCTAGATGCAGGATCTGGGCTTCCAAACGGACAACTAGCACACATCTCGCACAACAATATGCACCCTCAAACTGTTGTTCAAGGATTGCATACATTGAACAGGATGTACATTGGACTGCATTTTCCAACATGGAGGCCATCTAATTATGGGGATTTCACAAATGTATAGGGCAAAACAGACAGTCAAAATTACACTTAAAATTTTTTGTAGACCTTGTGGGTTCAAAAATTAAAACTCACAGCGATCTCAACCTCCTGCTTTCAAACTCCAGTTTTTGAAACTCCTCTTTCACGCCCCCTCTTACACAGCAACACTCAGAAAGAGCAAGCTCTCAATAAGAGTCCCAAGCTAAGATTTATACACCTGTGCCCAATCTACTCCTCCTCCCCCTAGAGGTGGAACAGAGAAAAAAAAAAAAAAAAAAAAAAAAATGAAAAAGGGTGTTTAAACTCTAACAGTTATCCCACTATGTGCAAAAGAGAAAAACTTACCCAAAATATGAATGTGGCCTATAGGCAGTCGCACCCACTCCACAGATTCACTCCGCACAACAGATAATCACAGTTTTTGAAACTCCTCTTTCACGCCCCGTCTTACACAGCAACACTCAGAAAGAGCAAGCTAATATAATAACTTAGTTATTAGGATAATAAAAACATGAAAGCACATAATATAATGTATATAGGTATGAGACCATAAGGAACAGTAGTTAATATAAAGTCAGATGACAGGGTAGAAAAAACAATAATTACAAGCAAACTCTGGTCATGCACCCTATCATGGGACAGCTCACCTACCCCGAACGCGTTTTCGCGTGTCGCTTCGTCAGGGGGCGTGTCTCTGGTCAGAGGAAGTTAGGTATAAATAGATAGAGGTAGCCAATAGGAAACACCGTAATAAAGTGGCAGTCAGGAAAGAGGTGTGTTGTCCTGACATCATAGTCATGCGTCTTTGTGTGTATCTTAAAATGTACCTGATTGGTCCTTGCTGTGCCGTCAGAGGCGCATGAATAATGCGCGCTTCTCATACATGTCACGGAAGTGACATGTGTATGTATACAGATACAATGCAAATAAAAACGGCACAACCAAAATCCAGGGTAAAAAAGAAAAAATTCGGGGTGCCCGCATATCTGGAACCTGGGTCCTTCCGGTTCCTTAATCCAGATAAGTAAATACGATGCAGCACTCCACAAGTAGCAAAGAAGGTGATTTTATTCCATCATGTGCATAGACAACGTTTCACCAGTCTCACACTGGCTTTTTCAAGTGAATAATAGTGATACAGGTGGGTATTTATAGACCGCCCACTGGGTCATGTGACATAGAAATATACATGATTTACATACATAAACAAAAGCGATCCTGATATATTGTGCAATCAATAATACAAAAACTTAATGTACAAGACATATATAGACATCCGATAATCAAAGGTTGAAAAAACATACATGTTTTGCTGAAAGTGCAAGTAGTGCAGTGACTGTGATCCAAAATACCGGGTGTAGCCGTGTATGCCTTCCGGGGTCCCGCCACGAGGTTTCTTGATCTCAGACGCCAAAGCGCCGTGTGTGCAATGTGCATCGTAGCAGAGGAGAAGTACTTCCGGGTCGGGAGAACGCGTCCTCGTATCCATAGAAACCCGACTCCGGAGTGAGCCGTAGCCAGCGCATGCTCAGAGAGGTCTGTGTGTCCGTACAAAATATACAAGCGCTTGTTGTAGAGAGTTCGTCTGAGGTAGGTGTAATCATAATGTATACACAAGAAGAGGTGTCGCTCCTGGGGACAGCACCATACAGCACAGTAGAATGTATAGATGTATCAGAAGAGAAAGCAGTTTGCAGTCGCTGGTCCTCATTCTCTCGATGCAGGAGCCAGATAGTGAGGAATCACTAACTTGTGGTTGCCCATGGTAACCGACTGGTCAGTTAGCAAACTATATAGATAAAGTAAAGAAAATGGACCAATGGGTAATGACTCACTCCAGTCGGCGTGCATGGGCCAACTCCACTCTCCATAAATATCATGATTACCGGTGTGCATGAACCGGAGCTAACGATTCGTCCTCGTCTGTGGACCAGACTTGCATCGGTGTATTTGGACCGATATCCGTATGGTGGTGGTCTGTAAAGCACATCACTGGAGAAGGAAAAAAGATATTAGAGTAACCAAATAACTCCGCCAAGCGCAATCATTCATCATGGGGCATGGATTACAAGGTCCTGTGCGTATCGGATCATACTTCGGGGGGTGTCTTATGGGTGTTGTCCATGGACATGGACTGACCCTGCACCTGTGACAGTACCCAAACTGTATATAGGGTAGTTAACTGTCCTGTAACCCCTAAGACCCACGCTATCCAGGGACCTGTATCAGTTTGCCCCTGCATGCAACTCTTACATACTGGAGTATCAGTTGTCACTAAATAAGTTGTGAATACATAGGTCCACAGAAGGGCACAGGGGACGGAAGGAGAAATTGGTGCACGGAGGGGGAGTCATGTCAATTACCCAAAGAGAAGAGTGTATACAGGGATGGTCAAATGCTGTCTCCACAGGGGTGGAAGAGTCAAAGTCAGAGTGCGATGGTATAAAAATTGAGGCTTGTGGCGCGGCTTGACATCAAGGCAGGTACCCGGAAGGCATGTGAACTAAAGGAGAAAAAAGAGAAATTAATAATAAAAAATTAATGATAAGAATTGATCACTATTCACCTAAGCAGGGTAGATGTATCCCAACATATGAGGCTAGACCCATTAACGCTTCAACATTTTGGGTAGCACAGTGAACTCTACATTGAGCCCATTGGGTTTGAGTGTATTCAGATTGTGGATCCACTTGAGTTCTCTGACCTGTAGGAGAGCTATTCTATCACCCCCTCTTTTGGGGGGAGGAATATGGTCTACAATCATGCATTTGAGATCGGCCTCCGTGTGTCCAGCTTCAATGAAGTGTTTGGACACAGGGAGGTCCACACGTTTTTTTCTGATAGAGTACCTGTGCTGATTCAATCTTGTCCGAAAGTCGTTTTTTGTTTCGCCTATATATAAGAATTTACACGGACACCAAAGAATGTATACTACATGGTCGCTGTCACAGGTTAAATAGAATTTAATGGGGTATTCTTTGTGTGTTTTGGGATGTATGAATGTTGTTCCTTTCTGTAAGTATTTGCATGTAATGCAGCGGAGGCAGGGAAAACATCCCTTAGTTTTTGTAGAGAAGTATTTCTGTTGTTGACCTGGTCCCGAGATATCAGCTTTGACCAGATGGTCTCTAAGGTTGCGTGCTCTGCGATAAGACATGAGTGGGGGAATCTGGAATTCCCTAATATGGGGATAGCTGTCCTTGACCAAATGCCAGTGTTTCTTAATAGCTCTAGATATATTGTTGGAGACTTCATTGTAGGTGGAAATGAATGGTATCCTAAGGGATTGGTCTTTCTTGTACGTATTGGGTTTGCCTGTGTGTCTTTCTGTCTTAACCTTCTGTACATGTTTGGAGATAATCCTTCTAGGGTAGCCCCTATCTCTAAATTGTTTGACCATTTGATTGACGGCCGCATCAAATTTACTGTCCGTGTCCGTGATACGACTGGCTCTCAATAATTAACTATATGGCAGTGAAGATATCATAGACCTAGGGTGTGACGATTCAAATTTTAATAGAGTATTGCAATCCGTGGGTTTGTGATAGAGATCTGTAGTTAATTTGTTGTTGGAGATGGAAACTTTGGTGTCTAAAAAATTCACTGTATTGTCTGAATGAGATAATGTAAATTGAAGATTAGGGTCAACACTGTTGAGAAAGTTGTGGAAATCCGTAAGCTCATCTGTATTACCTGTCCAGATGAAGAAGATGTCGTCGATGTACCTCCACCACCCCAGGAGTTTCCTGGAGTGGTGGGATACAAAGACGACATCCTCCTCAAATTCTGCCATCACAATGTTAGCGTACGTGGGTGCCACGTTACTCCCCATCGCGGTCCCACGTAACTGAATGTAAAATTTGTCATTAAAGATAAAATAGTTGTTTTCTAGGACAAAAGTGAGTAATTGCATGACAAAGGTGGATTGTTGTGAATTGAGATGGAGTTTTTTCAGTCCTTTCTGGACTGCTCTAATGCCTCTATCATGTTGTATGGACGTGTATAAAGATACAATGTCAAAGGAAGCAATAATTGTACGATCTGGAATGTAAATATTTTGAATGATAGATAGAAAATGCATCGTGTCCCTCAAATAGGATTTAGTGTTTGTTGCTAATGGTCTAAGAACTTTATCTAAAAAGATGGAAATGTGATTAGATAGAGAGTTCCTCCCTGAGACAATCGGTCTCCCTGGGGGATCAATTAATCGTTTGTGTATCTTGGGCAGTAGATATAACACTGGGGTCACGGGAAATTCCACTTGTAAGAATTCTCTAAGCTTAACATCAATTACGTCATTAGTCAATGCTTGTTCTAATATGGTGTTGATTTTCTGTTGCATATCATTTTTGGGATCATATTTCAGTGTTTTATAGACCTCTTCATCACCCAACTGTCTATATGCTTCTTTGAGGTATGTACTCCTGTCCATGACCACAATCCCACCGCCCTTATCGGCCGGTTTAATGATAAGATTGTGGTCATGGACAAGTTGTTGCATAGCCATGAGTTCCTCATGAGTCAAATTAGGATGTTTGAGTCTAGTCTGCTGGTCTTTAATGTGTGCAAAGTCTCTTTTAACACAGTCTATAAATGTGGCAATGGAGTGTGATTCAACCGGAGGCTGAAAATCACTACAAGAAGGTAGGTTATACTGTTTGAATTCAAACCTGTGGGGACCCTGGTTAGGGACAGATAGTCCACCAAGGTTTTCCACAGGATGTGAATCAAACCACACCTTGAGTTTTAACCTGCGGATAAAGCTTACAAAATCCATTTCAAGTTGGAACCAATCATTGTATGTACTTGGACAAAAACTTAACCCTTTAGATAACAATAACAGTTGTTCTTTAGAAAGGATATATGAGGAGATATTTACCACAGTCTCTGTGTCGTTTTCTATTGTTTCTTCCTCTGTTGAGTGCTTTTGTGGTTCTGTGCCCGACCAGCTCTCTGTGCCCTTGTTTTTCCTGCTCCTGTGGTGTTTGCGTCCTCCTCGTCTAGGCCGCCCCCGACGGACGGCGTATTCACTAAAAAAGATTCCTGGTTCCTTTGGTGATGTCCAGCTTTAGTTGATTCTGTATCTTCATGTACCTCTGTTTTATTCCTATTGGCGTATCGTTTGTTGGTGGTGGATAAATTTTCCCATGTATAGATATGTCCGCTGGTGTAGTCCTGACAATCACAAAACCATTTGTGTCTCTTGGTCTCCTCGATTTGGGTTCGTTGTTTAAGTAAAAATGCTTGTTGTTTTTCTGATAGTTCTCTCCATTCCTCCTCGGTCAGAGAAGCTTTCAGAGCTGTTTCCACTTCTGAAATTTTGTTCTTGATGGATGTTAGATCTCGCTGGAGGAATTCTATGTTTAGTAGTATGAGGTCTAGAGAGTATTTGTTCGAGATAGCTTCATAGCAGGTCCGGTAGTCAGAATCATTTGTAAATGCATTAGCTCTAGGTTGAGCTCTCATACCTCTAGGTATCTTTCTTGATCTGTAGTATTCGCTCATAGTAGACAAATGAAGTTGGACAGATAGTAGTTTCTTGGTCTCACTTTCGTAGGTCCTCCTGAGATCAATTTTGGATGGATTGTGTACAAAAGAAGCGTCGCTGGGTAAACTCCCCATAATGCGGTCTGCATCAACCTTGCTATAGGAAAACACATCGGTGGAAGGTGGAGCGGAAGCAGTCTCTGTGTTTATATCCATGTTAGGGTTCTTAGATGAGGGTGCTCGTTTGTCGACCTTCAAATCCAATGCAAATAAAAACGGCACAACCAAAATCCAGGGTAAAAAAGAAAAAATTCGGGGTGCCCGCATATCTGGAACCTGGGTCCTTCCGGTTCCTTAATCCAGATAAGTAAATACGATGCAGCACTCCACATGTAGCAAAGAAGGTGATTTTATTCCATCATGTGCATAGACAACGTTTCACCAGTCTCACACTGGCTTTTTCAAGTGAATAATAGTGATACAGGTGGGTATTTATAGACCGCCCACTGGGTCATGTGACATAGAAATATACATGATTTACATACATAAACAAAAGCGATCCTGATATATTGTGCAATCAATAATACAAAAACTTAATGTACAAGACATATATAGACATCCGATAATGCTGTCCCCAGGAGCGACACCTCTTCTTGTGTATACATTATGATTACACCTACCTCAGACGAACTCTCTACAACAAGCGCTTGTATATTTTGTACGGACACACAGACCTCTCTGAGCATGCGCTGGCTACGGCTCACTCCGGAGTCGGGTTTCTATGGATACGAGGACGCGTTCTCCCGACCCGGAAGTACTTCTCCTCTGCTACGATGCACATTGCACACACGGCGCTTTGGCGCCTGAGATCAGGAAACCTCGTGGCGGGACCCCGGAAGGCATACACGGCTACACCCGGTATTTTGGATCACAGTCACTGCACTACTTGCACTTTCAGCAAAACATGTATGTTTTTTCAACCTTTGATTATCGGATGTCTATATATGTCTTGTACATTAAGTTT